>NW_028225180.1:39197423-39512423 GCF_052327205.1 Somniosus microcephalus | reverse complement strand
TGTCATTAAGTCATAAAAGCCACAAAACCAATTTAATATGACTTTCCAATACTCTTTGAAAGGTCTCTATATTCATAAAATGAGCCTTTTAGCAAAGTAACACTTTTCGGGCCTTTTCAAAGTGCTCCCGCTGAGTGAATTTTGTTCTGAAAATCATGTTCCCGAAAATCTCCGGGCACCCTGCCAACCCCCCCTGCCAGAAATGACAAGTGTCAAATCAGCGGGTCAAACGGCCACCTCTATCCGACCAGGAGCACCCAAATCGCCGCAAATGGCACTTTTTTTTGCTTCATCCGGACTTCCGACTAGGTTAATGATTTCCCAAACTCCAACTCATTAACTATGCTCTGAGACACTTGCCAGAAATGACACATGTCAATTTGGCGGTAGCAACTCACTTTCCCTAGCCGGAAAGCATCACCCGAGGCCCGCGTGAAGCGGCCGAATCTTTTCTCATCGGACATCCGCGTTTTGGTTAATCATGTCTCGAAATCGTTAAATGCACATGTCAATTTGGCGGGAACAACTCACTTTCCCAAGCCGGAAAGCATCACCGGAGGCCCGCTTGAAGGGCCCTAATATTTTCCCATCGGACTTCCGTGTTTTGGTTAATGATGTCTCGAAATCATTAAATGCACATGTCAATTTGCCGGGAGCAACTCACTTTCCCAGGCCGGGAAGCAATACCCGAGGCCCGCAAAAGGCGGCCGAATATTTTCTCATCGGACTTCCATATTATGGGGGTTAGATTCTCTCCCGCCATCCAGCCCCCTGGCCACGGGTCGCTCGCTCACTTTCAGCCCGGGCCTTGCCAATTTGGTTAATCAGTTCGCCATGCTCCAGACTCGGCCTCGCCTTTTTCATTTATGGTTAATGATGTGCCCAGGCTCGGACTTAGTCTCTCCAGCAGCCAAAACTTTTCACTGGTTAATGAGGTGCCCAGCCCGGCACTTAGTCTCTCTCCCCAGCAAGCTTACTTGGTCGGCCGACATTTCGATCCATTTTCGGTGCTTAATCGGGTCGAATACGGTCCCTTACGCAAGGGGAGCTGAAGCCTCGGCCTCTGCCAGGCGTCAGGCTGCCGTTTTTTAAGCCCGCCCAAAAACCCGAAAATTGGTGAAAAATGGAAATAAATTTCCACCCAAAAGGGTTAAAAGTCAGTTGGACGGCAGCCCGGGTCGGTCTCTGCAGACCTGGAGGCCCTAGACAGTAATCTGGAAAACAGACCAAGTCTCGAAAAACCACCTCCTACCATTCTCCAGGTACCCCGCCAACCCCCCCTGCCAGAAATGACAAGTGTCAAATCAGCGGGTCAAACGGCCACCTCTATCCGACCAGGAGCACCCAAATCGCCGCAAATGGCCCTTTTCTTTTTCTTCATCGGGACTTCCGTCTTGGTTAATGATTTCCCGAACTCCAACTCATAAACTATGTTCGGAGACACTTGCCAGAAATGACAAATGTCAATTTGGCGGGAGCAACTCACTTTCCCAAGCCGGAAAGCATCATCCGAGGCCCGCTTAAAGGGCCCGAATCTTTTCCCATCGGACTTCCGTGTTTTGGTTAGTCATGTCTCGAAATCGTTAAATGCACATGTCAATTTGCCAGGAGCAACTCACTTTCCCAAGCCGGAAAGCATCACCGGAGGCCCGCAAAAGGCGGTCAAATCTTTCTCCTTCCGTGCTTCCGGTACAAATTTGAACGGCCATATCTCCACACTCCCGCGTCGGAGCCAAGCCGTTTTTACACTGTTAGACGCGGCTTTCCGTGCCCGTTCGAATGCCGCCCTGCTCGGCGGCAAAGGAGGATTTTTTTAATTTTCGGCCGATTTCGGGAAAAAAAAATTCCGCTCTGAACTCGGATTTTTCGGCTTTAATCGTTTCGTATACGGTCCCTTACGCAAGGGAGCCGAAGCCCCGGCCTCCGCCGGGCGTCAGGCTGCCGTTTTTAAGCCCGACCAAAAACCCGAAAATTGGTTAAAAATGGAAATAAATTTCCACCCAAAAAGGTTTAAAAGTCGGTTGGACGGCAGCCCGGGTCGGTCTCTGCAGACCTGGAGGCCCTCGACAGTAATCTGGAAAACAGACCAAGTCTCGAGAAACCACTTCCTACCATTCTCCAGGTACCCCGCCAATCCCCCCTGCCAGAAATGACAAGTGTCAAATCAGCGGGACGGATTTGACTTTTGTGAGCGACCACCAGCACTTATTTCGGCCACAGGCGGTCAAATCTTTCTCCTTCCGTACTTCCGGTACAACTTTGAACGGGCATATCTCCGCACTCCCGCGTCGGAGCCAAGCCGTTTTTACACCGTTAGACGTGGCTTACCCTGCCCGTTCGAATGCCCCCTTGGCCAGCGGCAAAGGAGAACTTTTCATTTTTCTGCCGATTTCGGCAAAAAAAATTCCCGCTCTGAACTCCGATTTTACGCCTTTAATCGGTTCAGAGATGGTCGCTTACGCAAGGGAGGTGAAGCCCGGGCCTCTGCCTGGCGTCAGCCTGCCGTTTGTAAGCCCGTCCGAAACATGAGTTCCCACTTTTGGTTATCCAGTTGTCAGTTTTAAAATTTCAGTTTATGAGTTGCCACCTTGGTTTGTCATTTGTCACTCTGACTTTTGGTTAACCAGTTGTCGATGTTCAAATTTCAGTTCATGAGTTGCCACCTTGGTTAATGATTTGTCGTTCTGACTTTTGGTTATCCAGTTGTCGATGTTCAAATTTCAGTTAATGTGTTGCCCTTTTGGTATTATGATTTGCTACCTTGACAACTCATTAACCAATGTTTCAGACAATGCACAAGGCCATTTGACGACCCCAACTCGGTTCCCCAAGCGGGAAAGCAGCACCCGAAGCCCCGGTAAGGCGGCTGAATACATTCCCATCGGACTTCCGTCCCCAATGTGAATGCCAAGTATTCAGTTAATGAGTTGCCTCCTTGGTTAATCATTTGTCGTTCTGACTTTTGGTTATCCAGTTGTCGATGTTCAAATTTCAGTTAATGAGTTGCCCTTTTGGTTTATGATTTGCTACCTTGACAACTCAGTAACCAGTGCTTCAGACAATGCACATGGCCATTTGCCAACCCCAACTCGGTTCCCCAAGCGGGAAAGCAGCACCCGATGCCACGGTAAGGCGGCCGAACCCATTCCCATCGGACGTCCGTCCCCAATGTGAATTCCAAGTATTCAGTTAATGAGTTGCCTCCTTGAAACTTCAGTTATGGAGTTGTCCCTTTGGTTATCCAGTTGCCACATTGAAATTTCAGTTACTGAGTTGCCTCCTTGGTTACTCATATGTCGCTCTGACTTTTGGTTAACCAGTTGTCGATGTTCAAATTTCAGTTAATGAGTTGCCACCTTGGTTAATCATTTGTTGCTCTGACTTTTGGTTATCCAGTTGTCGATGTTCAAAATTTCAGTTACTGAGTTGTCCTTTTGGTCTATGATTTTCTACCTTGACAACTCAATAACCAGTGTTTCAGACAATGCAGAAGGCCATTTGCCGACCCCAACTCGGTTCCCCAAGCGGGAAAGCAGCACCCGACGCCCCGGTAAGGCGGCCGAATCCATTCCCGTCGGACGTCCGTCCCCAATGTGAATGTCAAATATTCAGTTAATAAGTTGCCTCCTTGAAACTTCAGTTATCGAGTTGTCCCTTTGGTTATCCAGTTGCCACATTGAAATTTCAGTTCCTGAGTTGCCTCTTTGGTTACTCATTTGTCGCTCTGACTTTTGGTTAACCAGTTGTCGATGTTCAATATTCAGTTACTGAGTTGCCACCTTGGTAAATCATTTGTCGCTCTGACTTTTGGTTAACCAGTTGTCGATGTTCAATATTCAGTTAATGAGTTGCCACCTTGGTTACTCATTTATCGCTCTGACTTATGGTTATCCAGTTGTCGATGTTCAAAATTTCAGTTACTGAGTTGCCCGTTTGGTCTATGATTTCCTACCTTGACAACTCATGAACCAGTGTTTCAGACAATGCACAAGGCCATTTGCCGACCCCAACTCGGTTCCCCAAGCGGGAAAGCAGCACCCGACGCCCCGGTAAGGCGGCCGAATCCATTCCCATCGGACTTCCGTCCCCAATGTGAATGCCAAGTATTCAGTTATTGAGTTGCCTCCTTGGTTACTCATTTGTCCCTCTGGCGTTTGGTTACCCAGTTGTCAGTTTTCAAGTTTCAGTTACTGAGTTGACTTTGTCTTTCTCACTCTGTGTATCTCTCTCTTCTCTCTGTCTCTCTCAGTGTATGCGAGTGTTTGTGTGTTCCACTGCCGCCCGGCGGAACCGGTTGCAAAGGCCCGCCTTGTTACACACGAAAACCCCGGGCTCGCTTCCGAGCAACAGGCACCCGGCTTCCCTGTATCGGACAGACTCTGTTCTGGTACCGTTGGATGCCGCTTGCCCCTGGCTTGCTCTGGCAGCCGGCGCCTGCAGGCTGCCCCTCGCCCCGCCCTCTCAGTGGTCAGAAAGCGGTCTCCAGCCAACGGCTGTACCTCGGCCAGGGAAAGGGGCAGCTACACAAGCCCGGTACTGCTCTGTGCGGCGCCACCACCCCGTTCAGCTGCCGTTATCCGCGACCGGATCGGACTTTCCTTCCCGAAGTTATCCCCGATACGCTGCCGCTGACCGACGGCCCGGCAGCCGGTACGGGACGGCGACACTTTCCCGAACACGCCCGGGGCCAGCCTGGCAATATAGTGTGCGCCAGCACCGGGGCTTTCCAACGAGCCGTCCCGGACCGAAATCGGACACGAGAGTCGGCAGCGAAAGGCGTTCGACTGGTGCTGGGCAACCGGGTCCAAATGCCCGCCAAGTTACACACACGAAAACCACTGGCTCGACTCGGAGCGACGTGCACCCGGCTTCCCAGTATCGGACCGACTCCGCTCCGCTACCGTTGCATGCCGCTTGCCCCTGGCTTGCTTTGGCAGCCGGCGTGTGCAGGCCGAGCCCCGCCACGGCCTCTCAGAGGTCGGAAAGTGCTCTCCAGCCAACGGCTATCCCTCGGCCGGGGAAAGGGGCAGCTACACAAGCCCGGTACTGCTCTGTGCGGCCTTGCTACCCCGTTCAGCTGCCGTTTACCCCGACCGGATCAGACTTTCGTTCCCGAAGTTAACCCCGATAAGCTGCCGCTGACCGACGGCACGGCAGCCGGTACGGGACGGCGAAACTTTTCCGAACTTGCCGGGATCCAGTCCGATAATATAGTGTGCGCCAGCGCCGGGGCTTTGCAACGAGCCCTACCTGACCGAAATCGGACACGGGAGTCCGGAGCGAAAGGCGTTCGACTGCCGGCCGGCCAAACCCAGCCAATCTCCCGCCGTTGCGGACCCGCTCCCGGGCAACCGGGTCCAAATGCCCGCCAAGTTACACGCACGAAAACTCCTGGCTCGATTCCGAGCGTCGGGCACCCGGCTTCCCTGTGTCGGACCGATTCCGTTCCGGTCCCATTGGATGCTGCTTGCCCCTGGCTTGCTCTGGCAGCCGGCGCGTGCAGGCTGCCCCTCGCCCATGCCTCTCAGTGGTCGGAAAGCGGTCTCCAGCCAACGGCTGTACCTCGGCCGGGGAAAGGGGCAACTACACAAGCCCGGTACTGCTCTGTGAGGCCTCGCTACCCCGTTCAGCTGCCGTTGACCCCGACCAGATCGGACTTTCCTTCCCGAACTTATCCCCGATAAGCTGTCGCTGACCGACGGCACGGCAGCACTTTCCCGAACTTGCCGGGATCCAGTCCTATAGTGTGCGCCAGCGCCGGGGCTTTCCAACGAGCCCTCCCTTACCGAAATCGAACACGGGAGTCCGGAGCGAAAGGCGTTCGACTGCCGGCCGGCCAAACCCAGGCAATCTCCCGCCGTTGCGGACCCGCTCCCAGGCAACAGGGTCCAAATGCCCGCCAAGTTACATGCACGAAAACCCAGTGCTCGATTCGCAGCGTCGGGCACCCGGCTTCCCGGTGTCGGACCGACTCCGTTCAGGTCCCTTTGGATGCCCCTTGCCACTGGCTTGCTCTGGCAGCCGGCGCGTGCAGGCTGCCCCTCGTCCCGCCCTCTCAGTGGTCGGAAAGCGGTCTCCAGCCAACGGCTGTACCTCGGCCGGGGAAAGGGGCAGCTACACATGCCCGGTACTGCTCTGTGCGGCCCCGCCACCCCGTTCAGCTGCCGTTGTCCCCGACCGGATCGGACTTTCCTTCCCGAAGTCATCCCCGATAAGCTGCCGCTGATCGACGGCCCGGCAGCCGGTTCAGACAATGCACAAGGCCGTTTGCCAACCCCAACTCGGTTCCCCAAGCGGGAAAGCAGCACCCGAAGCCCCGGTAAGGCGGCCGAATCCATTCCCATCCGACTTCCGTCCCCAATGTTCCGGGCAGCACGGTGGCATAGTGGTTAGCACTGTTGCCTCACAGAGCCAGGGACCCGGTTTCGAATCCGGCCTCGGGTGACTGTCTGTGTGGAGTTTGCACATTCTCCCCGTGTTTGCGTGGGTTTTCTCCGCGTGCTCTGGTTTACTCCCACAGTCCAAAGATGTGCGGGTTAGGTTGATTGGCTATGATAAATTGACCCTTAGTGTTAGGGGGATTAAATACGGTGGGATATGTGTTGGTGTAGGGGATACAGGGATCGGGTAGGATATTGTCAGATTCGCAATTTTCAGCAAAATTCACGCAAGAAAACTGGATAAAATAAGACTGTTTATTGACCAAAGTAAGCTTGCACAGAAAAACCTTTGATAAAAGGGCATACAAAATGGCCGCCAGGCCCCGTGATCAGTTTCTGAACCATTTTATTTCTGTTGCTGCAAGCCAGACAGGCTTGTGGATTGAAGACAGTGAACCCGCGAAAGCCAGTATCTGGGAACCGAAACTCAGAGGAACAGCATACATATTCAATGGATTACAAGTACAGGATGGGGCCCATCAAGATATGGGCGGACAATGCAAAATCACTCATTCCCATTTATTGTACAAAGGAAAAACCGTTTAGCAGCCATCAAGGAAAATCTCCGGACCGATCAATATGCGAACCGAGCCGCGGTGACAATGCAAAAGGCATTAAAAAGACATTATCGGCCAGGAAGGCCAGTTTAAGTTATCACCGGCTCCGTTACAAGACAAAGCGCCCCTGCAGAGATTTCTGCCCGCCAAAATTAATACAAAGACAGGACTTTGATTTGGCGGGAGATAAGACTGTCCCAAAAGAGTATAACTATGGATTGAAAGTCCATCTAAGTTACTGGGGACTTCGGGTTAGTTGAGCAACTTCGCTTGACTGAGCGACGGCTGCTTCTTCAACTTCTTCGGACGGGGCCAGGATCGGCGCCTCTTCCACTTCGGCAGATGCAGAATCGATGAAAACGTTTTCGTCTTTTTAAAGACGGACGGTTTCGGTAAAAGGACAACGTGGTCGGTGTTCAGCCAAGCAAGGCTCGGCCACGACGAGAAGACGACGAGGGTGGCCCGCGTACTGGGGTCGGGAGATCATCGACGACCCAGGCCGACGGAGAAGAAACCCTCTGGAGAACCGACCAGGCCGGAGACAAAAAGACAGTCCGGGCCTGACACTTCCATGTCTCAACATCCCATTGGGTTGTTGTTCTACTCCATGAACAAAAATCCACGACAGGCTTAGTGGATCTTAACCTTGACGATCGCTCATCGAGGCTGTGTCTACCCCATCGCCTCGAGAGAGAGAGAGAGAGAGAATATCGACTGCGCCAGAAGTTTCCAAATCCACGTGACGACAGAAAGCGGTGGAAAAAGGGCTGCAAACCCCCCCTTTCTCACGATTTCGAGAGTGGTGAGCATGATCCCAGGTTCCCCAGGTCGAAACTTAGTTTAGGTATAGGGGAGGGAGTTAAGGGAAATCGTAATGTGTTTCCCCTTTTACGATGTGCCGTGTGTTCCCCATTTCCATAGAATCAAGTTCATAAATTTGTGCATGATTGTAGTTACTTTAATCTGTGCCTATGACATGTATTTTGTAATGCTTCAAACTGTTTAAAAATAAAAGCATCCATTTCGTGCTTTTCAGCCTGGTCTATTGAGTCCTTTTCTCTGCACTACTGTTCTCTGCATCTAAGTCCAAGGTCTAGAACCGTAGGGGGAGTGGGTCGAACCACTCAAGGGTAATTCTTGCACGAAGCCTGGCAGGAGGCCAGAACGGGCAAGAGAGCAGGAAAAAAACCCCTACAGAAATGGCGACCACGGCAGGACCTTGGCAGCAGGAAAGTAGTGTGTTAGATCAAGATCTGAATAAACGAAATGTGATGGATGAAAGAATAGCAGATTATGTTTTCGGAAAAGTCAACCTCACAAAACAATGGATATCTGATCTATTAAGGGATAGGTGCCCGCTAGACGCAGCCATCAGGTGGACAGCGGGTAGAGAGCATAAGAAATCTGTAGAAAAGGCGGTTTGCCTGATGCGCTACAAGAAGCAAGTCCAGCTTTTGGACCAGATAGTTGCAGCACAGACAGTCCAGATCAACGGCTTGCTTAAAGACGTAGAGGAAAAGGTTGCGGGAGGTCAAAAACTGATTCAATCGCTTGACGCGCTGAATCAGGAACGCCGCTCCGTAATTCGCTGCCACGAAACCCGGGTAGAATATTTAAAATGTCAGGTCGTTGAGGCCAAGGCCAGTGAAGGTAGAATGAGAGAGAGGTGTTTCCGTCTGGCCAAACAAGTAGATGCCCAAGAGGAAAAGCTCCTGGGAGCCAGGGCAGCATATAAGATGGCCATGGAGGATAGATCTGAGAACACCGACCACAGCGCTTGCCGCCGGGAGCTAGAGGACCTGAGAAAGGCCCTAGCAAAGGCAAACGGGTTGGTGTGTCTCATAAATCCAACAGCGAGTCAGCTGTTGCTAGCCAAGGAATCCAAAAGACCGATTCCACAAGAGGCAGTTGGGGAACCAACCCCCGAACCCTCTGCGCCTCCTGCCTATGAGGAGTCTTGGACTCCGGGACAGGAGACGGAGACGGTAGAGAAAGAGAGCCCTGAGGTAGAGCAACCCCAGACAGTAGAGTCGGGGCCAGCGCCGTTGTGTCCAACGAGGCACCGGAAGCTCGGTCCAAATGAAGAAAATGGCGATGACGGACCCCTTGAGAGTCAGATCATAATGCCTCATAGCGCACGACAGCTAAGAGAGATGATAAGTCACATCCCAAAACTCTCCGAGTCAGGAGATCCCTCCGTGCATTTCAGGGACGTGGAGCAGATCACAGCAGTCAATGACTGCGACGGGGCTGAACAGTCTAAAATGCTGCTGTTCTCCCTGGACAGTTCGCTCCTCCAGTGTCTCCCTGACGAGGGCAAGAGAGGGCACAGGGACTATGAGTTGCTATGGGATGAGATTCTGGAGATCATGGGAGAGGGGGACGGAACTCCGTTCCTCCATTTAGAAAAGACAGTGCAGCTAGAGGGAGAACCCCCACGGGTTTTCGCCGACAGGTTGTGGCCAGTGTATCGGCGCAGCTGCCTGGGCGGGCCGGCCCGGGCCGGGCTGGATGGCGAACAAAGGGCTCACTGGCTTCGGTGCCTGGTAGCAGGTTGCCTGCCAGTAGTGAAGGAACAGGCCAAAGCATGGTTTGACCCTACCAACGCCCGCTCCACGGAGGATCTAGTGCTAGATCAGCTCACGATCAGTTATAGGAATAACAAGGGCAAGAAAACGCCTGTTGTAAAAGGAAAGGTGCATGAGGTGAGGCCCGCAGCCTCTGCTAAAAGGGAATGGCATCAGGAGGGAAATCGCCCTCCTCAAGCCAATAGCAGTTGTTACGGGTGTGGGAAGGAGGGTCATTGGCGCAAGGACTGTAGGAATCCTTGGAAGGATAAGAGGGAGAGAGCGTTCGCCGCAGCCCAAGATCAAGCCCAAGCCCGAGTCACCAACGGCCCGAGAGTTTACCCAACACCAGCACAACCACAAGTGCAGGCCACTGCCCCAACACCAGTCCAGAACCCAACCGTAGCCTCTGCCCCGACTAAAGGGGGTGGTGCGGTTGTGGACCCCGCTGCGATCGAGTCAGTCTTGGAGACTATGCGGTCTCTGATGACCTGGCAGGGGAGGGTAGCGGTTGCTAACAGCCCTATCGCCCCCGAGACCCCAGCTGAAACATCTAAATGACTGACGCCCGCGCAGCCCATCTACTTGTGTCCGCTCCGCTATGACGCTTGGAGAAGACCTGTGGTGGAGAAGGAGGTGGAGAAACAAAGGGGTAGTTACCTGTTGGATACGGGAGCTTCGTGTACCGTGATCCACACGGACAAACCTTTTGCCTCACCTCTGTCTGCCCAGGCTCCATATTTAGTAGCGGGTTTCACAGGTAAAGAACAGGCTGGCGCGTACTCCCTCCCGCTCTCCATTCAGTTGGGAGCACTCCACACCACATGGACGTGCATCCTATTGAAGTGGAATGAGGGGGGGGAAAGGCATCCTCGGGGCTGATTTCTTGGTGGAACACGGGATCCTCGTGGACCTGAGAAATCACTGTCTCTGGGGAGCCGAGGGCAGTTTAGGTAAGGTAGTCGTTATCCCGGAGAAGGAAGAAAAGGGGACCCTGTGCACTATGAAGCCGTCAGGAGGATACGATCTCGAGCTCATGATAACAAACGTCCCAACGGACTTGCAGGCGTGTGTGTCAGAAAATCTGACCGCGTTCGCCACCCACAAGAACGACTGCGGGAGAGTCACTGGGTTCGAAGTCAGCGTAGACGGGGACCCCATGATCCGACCCCAAAAACAGTATAATTTCCCCAAGGAGGCAGAACCCGACATGGGGACAGCAATATCTTCAGTGGTACAGCAGGGCGTGTTGAGGACGATAGCCACCCACGTAAACTCCCCATTATGGCCGGTAAAGAAACCGGACAATTCATGGAGAGCCACGGTGGACTACAGAGTCCTCAATAGTAATATCCCGGCCTGCGCGCCCACGGTAGCAGCAGTTGCAGACTTAATAGGGAGTATTCCAGCATCGGCGACCACATTCACCATGCTGGACATCTCGAACGGTTTTTGGTCTATTCTGCTGCGGCGGGAGGACCAGTACAAGTTTGCCTTTACATTCAAAGGGCAACAGTACACTTGGAACTGCTTACCACAGTGTTTTCACAACAGCCCCAGCATTTTCCATCAGTGCATGGCAGGGAGTTTGAAAGAGTTCAGCCAGCCCAACCAGATAGTGCAGTATGTGGACGACTTACTCCTGTTCACAGATACAAGGGAGCAGCACGGCCCACTGTTAGCCGAATTGTTGGAACTGTTAGAAAGGAAGGGTTTCAAAGTAAACCCAAAGAAAGCCCAGATCGGCCAGCAGGAAGTCAAATTCCTGGGTCTGGCCATCCGCGAGGGAGAATGAGCCATAGATAAGGCCAGGGGGGAATCTATACAAGATCTGCCGATTCCCAACACAGTAACGGGCGTAAGGTCCTTTTTGGGATTGACCGGGTACTGCAGAGATTTCATCGAGGACTATGCTGCCACAGCGGCCCCGCTACTTCGACTCTTACACAAGGGAGTAGAGTGGTCTTGGGACAAGGGGTGCCAGGCAGCGTTCGAGAGGTTGAAAAGAGATCTGCAGACCGCGCCAGCCCTAGGGGCCATAGATGGGGGAGAGGAGTTCTTTCTGGAGGTAGCCGCTAGTGGGGACAGCCTGAGCACAGTGCTGCTCCAAGAGTGGCACGGCAAGCTAAGACCAGTAGTTTATTCCTCCAGGGTGCTCACGGATGTGGAGAGGAGTTTCTCCAATTGCGAACGGCATCTCCTGGCCACGCATTGGGCTGTGAACAGATCAGTGATCTTCACAGGGACCTCTCCCATTACGCTCCTCACCCATCACACCCCCACGAAGATGCTTCTGGATGGGAGGATTAAGAATGGGACCGTAAGCAGCGCTCGGATTGCGCGCTGGACCCTCCTCCTTTCCCAGATGGATCTAAAACTTAAAGGCCTCTGCGCGCCAAGGCTCGCAGCCAATATGGCATATCCCGGGACAGCCCATCAATGTTCCGTAGAAGGGGTATGGGAAGTTAACATAGGTTTACGGGCCGGGATACATCCCACAGGCCGCGAGATCTACGTAGACGGTTCTAGCACTGTAGCTGACGGCAAGCGACTCACAGGGTGTGGAGTTTATGACCCTGCGGCAAACATTGCCCTGGCAATTAAGCTCCCCAACACTATGAGCGCGCAGCAGGCTGAACTGTCCGCGGTGGCGTACGTGGTTACCCACCCCGAGATTTTCCCAACCCCATACACGATTTGCTCAGACAGCATGTTCACGTGCAATTCGTGTACAGAGTACCTCGCCATCTGGTCCCGACGCGGGTACACCTCCGCGGACGGGCGGCCTTTAACAGTTAAGCCCTTGCTGGAGAAGATCCTAGCAGCTGTGGGGGCGAAAGGAGAGGTGTTCATCCATAAGGTGAAGGCTCACTCCACCACAGAACCCCGCAGTCAGGGCAACAAGCAGGCCGATGCGCTAGCCAGGGAGGGTGCCCGCAACGGCATTCTCTGGGACCCATACGAACCCGGACCCGTGGCGGCGATCCAAGGCAGGGAGGGAATTCCCGGGAACACAGGGGTGACACCGCCCACAGACCGAAAGCCCGTCCAAACCCTGGATCCCGCCCTAAAAGCAGTCCTAAAAGCCTTCACAGAGGGCAAACAGGTAGAAGGTCCGTACAGTACGGCAGCCCTCACAGTCAAAGAAGGTATGCTGTTCCGAGAGGAGCAGTGGGTTGTGCCGCAGCAGCACCGGAGGGAATTCCTGCAATTGGCCCACGAGGGTCCAGGAGCGGGACACCCCGGACCTGAGGTCACCTGGCAACGTGTGGAGCAGGTGGGATGGTGGCCGGGACTTCGGGACGATGTCCGCGAGTTCTGCGCAAGCTGTCTTGTGTGTGCTGCTAACAACCCAGACCCCCACAAAAGGAAGGTGCCCATGGGGCACATCAGGAGGGTAGAGGGACCATGGCAGTCGATTCAGGTCCCGCCGCCCAGGGAGGCTATAAGTACTGCCTTGTCCTGTTAGATGTGTTCACCAAATGGGTAGAAGCCTTCCCGTGCAGAACAGCTACGGCACTGGGTACTGCTAAGATCTTGATTCGGGAAGTGTTCTCAAGGTGGGGACTCCCCCGCTTTGTAGAGTCCGACCAGGGGAGTCAGTTCACCGGTCAAGTAATGCCGAACGCCCTCATGCTCTTGGGCATTGAGGGAATGTGGCACGTAGCATACAATCCCCAGTCATCCGGGATTGTTGAGCGTATGAATCGAACCCTCAAGGAAAAGCTGAGGAAAGAGACAATGGGCTCGCCCCAGAAATGGGCAGAGGTCCTGCCTTTAGTCCTCATGGGGATCCGAGCCAGCCAGTCCAAAAGCACGGGATATTCCCCGCACGAGTTAATGACTGGAAGGATCATGCGAACACCCACCCATGTGCTAGCCTCGGTGCTCACTGAGGGCCAGCTCCGAGAGGTGAAACGGGACAAATTCGCCCAAACCCTCTTGGAGCGCCTGAGACAGATTTATGGGCAGGCGGCTGGGAACATGGGAAGACAGCACCAGGGAAATAAACTGTTGTTGGAACCTCGGAAACAACAAGAGTGGGTAGTCGGAGATCAGGTCATGGTCCGAAACCACGCCAGGGTAGGGAGTTTTGAACCACTGTACATGGGGCCCTACAGCATTGTGGACAAGGCCAGCCCCATGGTTTATGCAGTGAAAACGCCCCGACGTACCAAATGGTTTCACATCAACCAGTGTAAACTATTTAAATCGGGTGCACAAGGGCCATCAAAGGGGACCAGGTCGGAGAACAAAGATCCTCAGCCTGTAACAGAGTCACAGGCCACACAGGCTGGTACCGTAGCCTGCGTAAAGGGAGAGGCCATCCCATTGGAGTGGGAGGTCTCATCTTTTGAATGGGATTTAGGCAGGAGAGAGCACGAACAGCTCGACCCCGCCTTAGACCCAGTCATGGAGGAGGAAGAGTCAGAGGGCGACGATCCCGCCCTCGACTCAAGCTTGGGGGAGGTAGGGAATGGGGGCGGAGACCCACTACCTGTAGGGACAGGTGAGGTGGAGTCAGAAGCCACAGATCCCGACCCCGGGGTGGTGGAGCCTGAGGAAGGGGAGCTGGAGCCGGCAGCTGTGGAGGAACCACAGGCTGTGACGGTAACAGTCCCAACCCCAGGTCCATCGGCCCCGGGAGCCCGACCCAAAGCAGCCCCTCGTAGGTCGGCTCGAGCGCCACAGCCCAGAAAATTTTGGCCAGATTCTCCCCATCCTTCCCAACCACGGTTTAGAGCAGCCCCAGGAAGGCATGATCCCCGTTCAGCAGCGACAGGCTGCGGGGGATCAAAGCCAAAGATCAATGCAGCCCCACCGCAGGGTGTGGCACACGACAGGCCTCACAGGGATTCAGAAAGCTGCCCCACGGAGGGCGGCAGCTGTACATAAGTTAAGTTAGGTAATTATGGTCAAAGTTTTAAGGAATGTAAAGTATATGGTGTTAAGAGTACAATTTTGAGGTCTGCCCGGTATGTGTGTTTGTTAGGGAGCGGGGTCCAGGAACCCGCACGTCCAATTAATTTAGGCCAGCACCTATCGGGAGCCCGGCTACATCATTTTGTTGGTTACAGAAACCTGGGATATGATGGAAAGGATTTTCATCGCGTTCATGGCGATCGGGTGCGGGTGGGCCTACCGAGGCCGCACCAAGGACGTCATCATTTTCGGATGCTCCGGGGACACGGCCCCCATCGCAACGGATGGGACGGGGAAGCGAGAGGTTGAGGAAACCACCACCTACTTCCACCAAGGGAGATGGCCAGGTTGGTTGGGAACAAATTCCACGGAATATTCCAGCAACTTCGGTTTTGCCTACCAAGAGATTTCGTTAACGTGCCCTCGAGTGAGGATCCTTGGGCCCGAGTCAGCGTCACCGTGGGAAAGAGGATTTGTCTGGTGTGCAATGGGAACGTACCACTAAGGCGATGGTGGTGGCTACGAAAGCTGGGAAAGGACATGAAAAACTCTACGGTCGAGTGGGAGCAACTGGGTAATAATACCCATCGGACTATTACGGGAACTCACGGACAATTACGTGTGTGTTGGGACAAATGGTGGGAACCAGATGAGGGAATATATGTCTGTATGTGGGGTTCGAGACACGCCTGCCCCAAGGGCGTGTCCATTTTCTTCCAGAGGCAGTGGCAGGATGAAGGGAAGGGGATGAGATGGGATGTTAGCACTCGAGCGTGCGGAGCCCCATACTCCCCTATTCCGGTGAACGCCACTGAACTCATCACCCGCCCACGCAAGCCCCTGCCCACGCTTCCGGTAGCACTAGCCCAGAAAGGAGGGTGCCCAACCACCACCAAGGGACCCGGGAACGGTTTAGTATTGGTACCCACCGGTCAGGTGCTGTACCAAGGGGTACACTACGCGGTGGCCTCAGTGATTTTAAATCTCACTGAGGTAAGATTGCCGGAGTGGTGTCCCAAAGAAACGGAACAGTTATACCAGGTCCTGTTAACCCGTATGTTTAGACAATTTTACGAATTTGACTTTGCCGACATCGACAGAGACAAATTATACACCACACCACCAGAAGTTTTGGATCGAGTCGGGAGGCAAAGAAGGGGTACTGTAAATGACATATTCACTGCTTTTAATACCGGGACATCTGTTGTCAATGCTCTAGATAACGTGGAGCTGCAGACACAGATCAACAGTTTAAAAGCCCAGTTAAGGAACATATTGACAGGCGAAAATAAGATAGTGGGTTCTGAGCTACATGAGGACCAGGCCATGACACTACACTTTAAGGACATAATTGCTGAGCTGGAGAAACACGCGAGAACGGTAAATGCACTCATTAAGGAGGATCGGAATGCGTTAGATCAAGCTGCGCAAAACGAGGCCTGTGTGCTGTACGGGGCGTGGTTACTGGGCGAGGGCCGCAGTAATCTTGAGGATTTAAAACAGGGTTTGGTCCCGTCCTGGATCAGCAACAAGCACTTGCAAGCGCTCCACCCTTCTGAGAATGCATTAAGCCCGTGCCAGCTCAGACTAGCCGCAGAAGCATACCCAGTCCCAGTGGACTGCGGACATTCAAATCACACTATTATGGGAATAGTAGTAAGAATGCCGGTGTTGGGTCCCGCAGCAAAGCCCGCCCCGGTGTACAGAGTAGAGAACATTGGAGTCATTCGGGGGGGCGCACACATTCGTTATGCAGCGGTCCCGCCTTATGTCATCAGATGGGAGCGTACGATGACAGGCACCGACCTCTCGGGATGTCGGAGCCGGGGAGCACACATCATCCTGTGTCCCCAGCACTTGAACACCTTTCTGGAACCGCAGTGCTGGTTCAGGACTGCTAGCGCAAAGCCGGTGAATTGCACCATGGAGGCAATGGCAGAGGACCATGTGCCCCCACAGGTAGCATATATCGGGGGTGGGACATACTGCGTCACCACTGCAGCGCCTCAGTACCGATATGGACAACACGAGTGGTGTTCGGTCGGTGATAGCAGTTTCTGTTTCAAACCCAGTGCCGAGGTTCAAGTGGCACAACAACGAATTGTCCCCATTCCTGCGCCCTCCACCGTTCACATCACTATGAAAGAGAATTTCACAGACTTACAACGATTTGTCGCGCATTTTGGTTATGTCATTCCCCCTCTTCCCGAACACCTCACCAAGATTTTAAAAGCCATTATAATTTCACAGAAACATTTCTACACACTGGAGCAGAAGACTTTAGAGATAGGAAAAGACATGTTGGACATAACCATCCCACCATGGTGGGACTTGTTCACCAACATAGAGGTCCCCGCCTGGATTAGAATAGCATCCCATATCCTAGTAGTATGTCAGGTTTTGATCGTGATATTTTTGCTCTTCGTGCATTGCAAAAGAGGCAAACGCCTCCAGAGGCACGAGAACACAGGAGAATGGAGAGAACGCTATGTGCGAATGGGGGAAGCAGATACCCCACTCTAAGCTGCTAGTATAAGATTAAGCGTCCCTCCATTTTAAATTATTTTGTGATTGTTTTGGGTTATAAGGAAATAAGTATTGTTACGTTATTAGTCGTTCTTAAGTTTTTTTGGATTAATAAAAGATGCATGCAGATGGTGCCAGGGGAAAGCAACCCCCGCACATCTGACAAGTGAATGTGTTATAGTTTATAATACGCTGTCTATGATTGTCCAAATGTACAAAAGGTAATTTTCGTTTTCTGCGGAAATGGGAACTGCATGTGTCGTGAGGGTCATAGATAGCTAAGTGCCAGGAATGTTTGGATGTGGGGAATCAGGGAAAAATTGCTCATCAAGGGTTATTGATACTTTAAGCAAGCTATCAGTATCACAGGGGGGCCTGTAAGATTCGCAATTTTCAGCAAAATTCACGCAAGAAAACTGGATAAAGTAAGACTGTTTATTGACCAAAGTAAGCTTGCACAGAAAAACCTTTGATAAAAGGGCATACAAAATGGCCACCAGGCCCTGTGATCAGTTTCTGAACCATTTTATTTCTGTTACTGCAAGCCAGACAGGCTTGTGGATTGAAGACAGTGAGCCCGCGAAAGCCAGTATCTGGGAACCGAAACTCAGAGGAACAGCATACATATTCAATGGATTACAAGTACAGGATGGGGCCCATCAAGATATGGGCGGACAATGCAAAATCACTCATTCCCATTTATTGTACAAAGGAAAAACCGTTTAGCAGCCATCAAGGAAAATCTCCGGACCGATCAATATGCGAACCGAGCCGCGGTGACAATGCAAAAGACATTAAAATGACATTATCGGCCAGGAAGGCCAGTTTAAGTTATCACCGGCTCCGTTGCAAGACAAAGCGCCCCTGCAGAGATTTCTGCCCGCCAAAATTAATACAAAGACAGGACTTTGATTTGGCGGGAGATAAGACTGTCCCAAAAGAGTATAACTATGGATTGAAAGTCCATCTAAGTTACTGGGGACTTCGGGTTACTTGAGCAACTTCGCTTGACTGAACGACGGCTGCTTCTTCAACTTCTTCGGACGGGGCCAGGATCGGCGCCACTTCCACTTCGGCAGATGCAGAATCGATGAAAACGTTTTCGTCTTTTTAAAGACGGACGGTTTCGGTAAAAGGACAACGTGGTCGGTGTTCAGCCAAACAAGGCTCGGCCACGACGAGAAGACGACGAGGGTGGCCCGGGTACTGGGGTCGGGAGATCATCGACGACCCAGGCCGACGGAGAAGAAACCCTCTGGAGAACCGACGAGGCCGGAGACAAAAAGACAATCCGGGCCTGACACTTCCGTGTCTCAACATCCTATTGGGTTGTTGTTCTACTCCATGAACAAAAATCCACGACAGGCTTAGTGGATCTCAACCTTGACGAGCGCTCATCGAGGCTGTGTCTACCCCATCGCCTCGAGAGAGAGAGAGAGAGAGAGAGAGAGAGAGAGAGAGAGAGAATATCGACTGCGCCAGAAGTTTCCAAATCCACGTGACGACGGAAAGCGGTGCCAAAAGGGCTGCGAACCCCCCCTTTCTCACGATTTCGAGAGTGGTGAGCATGATCCCAGGTTCCCCAGGTCGAAACTTAGTTTAGGTATAGGGGAGGGAGTTAAGGGAAATCGTAATGTGTTTCCCCTTTTGCGATGTGCCGTGTGTTCCCCATTTCCATAGAATCAAGTTCATAAATTTGTGCATGATTGTAGTTACTTTAATCTGTGCCTATGACATGTATTTTGTAATGCTTCAAACTGATTAAAAATAAAAGCATCCATTTCGTGCTATTCAGCCTGGTCTATTGAGTCCTTTTCTCTGTATCTAAGTCCAAGGTCGAGAACTGTAGGGGGAGTGGGTCAAACCACTCAAGGGTAATTCTTGCACGAAGCCTGGCAGGAGGCCAGAACGGGCAAGAGAGCAGGAAAAAAAAACCTACAATATGTGTCGGTGCAGGCACGATGGGCCGAAATGGCCTCTATCTGCACTGTGGGGTTTTTGTGATTCTGTGATTTCTGTGAATGTGAATGCCAAGTATTCAGTTACTGAGTTTACTCCTTGGTTTATCATTTGTCGCTCTGACTTTTGGTTAACCAGTTGTCGATGTTCAAGTCTGCAGCCTGACCACCATCTCCAGTGTGACCACACTGGATCCATGTTCTGCTGGTATTACGAGCTGGCGTTCACCTGCTCTGCCAACCTCAGCCACACAGCCTTGGTTTGCTTCTTCCTCCCCGAGGAGGGGAAGAGCACCTCCCTGCTCTCTGTCGCTCCCTCCACCAATGCCTGGAGGGCTGCTTCGTCAAATCTGGGGGATGCCTTACTCCGATGCGTCGCCATGATTGATGATGGTAGCAGTAGCTGCCAGGGCCAATTTATCATAGCCAATCAACCTAACCTGCACATCTTTGGACTGTGGGAGGAAACCGGAGCACCCAGAGGAAACCCACGCAAACACGGGGAGAATGTGCAAACTCCACACAGACAGTCACCCGAGGCCGGATTCGAACACCGGGTCTCTGGCGCTGTGACGCAACAGTGCTAACCACGACGCCGCCGTGCTGCCTGCCATCAGAGGCGATCTTCCCAACTTAATAGCTCTCTGGCTAGGGGTTCCCACACGTGGGGAATCAATTGGGCTGTTAAATCAAAATTGCATCAATTTCCCACATCGTGCAGAATTCGTGTGGGAAACAGGAAATGTGGGGAACACGACTCCAACCCGCCCCCGTAGCAAAATCCCACACGAATTCTGAACGATGTGGGAAACTGATGCAATTTTGATTTAATAGCCCAATTGATTCCCCACGTGTGGGAACCCCTAGCCTGAGAGCTTTTCAGGTGGGAAGCTCGCCTCCGATGACATCATCACTGCTGCTTCATTTAAGGGCTTCCACAAGCCTTGCTCACTTCAGCAGACTGCCAAGCTTCTGGTCCTGGCAGCTGCTGCGAACATCATCAGTCATGGCGACACATCGGAGTAAGGCATCCCCCAGATTTGACGAGGCAGCCCTCCAGGCATTGGTGGAGGGAGCGAAAGAGAGCAGGGAGGTGCTCTTCCCCTCCTCGGGGAGGAAGAAGCCACCCCAGCAAACCAAGGCAGTGTGGCTGAGGGTGGCAGAGCAGGTGAACGCCACCAGCAATACCATCAGAACATGGACCCAATGTCGCAAACGCTTCCGTGACCTTCTGCGCACTGGAAAAGTGAGTATGATGTTCCCATCACTCTTTATCTGATCCCCATTGCCTTTCCTCACCAGCTCTCAGCTTTACCAATCTCTTCCTCCACATCCCACTTGACACTGACATCCATGCACCCTTTCCCACTTCCTCTCTCTCTATGATCACATTCACCTAACTAATGGACTATGCAGCCCTCACACTCCCTATCACTGCCATGCTATGAAAGCAACATACATCACATAGGGAGAGCCCTTGGTCTTGCCATCTCACTCCATCTTTCTCTCCTTCTAAGCATCTATGCCATCGATTCTCTACACTCACTCATTCATTCTCGCTCAAACTCCACTTGTCTCCCCCATTGCAGGAAAAGAGAGCTGACAACCGAGCAGAGCGAGCCAAGACAGCGGGAGGGGCAGCCTCCTTAGCCCAGCTGACCCCATGGGAGGAGGCGGTCCTGGAGATCGTCGGCATCCAGGACGACACACAAATGGGGGACGGAGAGACCGGTGCAGCAGAGCAAGCTGGTGACAGAAGAGTTTTCCAACTCTCTCAATTGCATTGCATGACTCGCTGATAATGAATTGGAAGCTCTAACAGATGGACCTCTGATCATCTGCAATAAGCACTGTGCAGGTAACCCTGGCCTCTCATCTCTGACACTTTCCTTTACTCCCCCACAGGTCCATCACAAGCTCCCGTCTCCAGGACGCAGGAGGAGGTTCAGCCTCAGCTACCAGACTCCTCAGAGGAAGCTGCAACCTCTGAGGGTGCAGCGTTAGCAGAACGCAACGCACCCAGCACCAGCGCAGACACTGACACCTCGGTGGGACCTTCGGGACATAGAGTAGTGTCGTCACCTGGTGTATCACAGCTCACAAGTGAGCCTCATCAGATGGTGGAGACAGGGACAGCAGTGGAGAGTCCTAGTCGGAGGGCGCAGCACTCTCCCAGCTCGGCTCAGCTGCATGTCGACCCTCTGCCTCTGGGTCCATCCACAGTATCAGCGGTGATGGCACTCCCGGAAAATATGCAGGGGTCTCTGGCAGGTTTTGTCTCCAGGGCTGCTGCGAGTGTGGAGCGAATGGAGGAGTCCACCGCTAACACGAGCAGATCCTTTGTGGAGTCATTGGCGCATCAAGGCATTACCACGGAAAGGATGGCAACCTCCGTGGAAAGGCTGGCTACAGCCATGGAGGAGATACGTCGCCCGAGTGTTGAAAACATGGTGATTGTTCAGACTAGACTAACATCTCTGGAGGAGCGATGCGCAGCTATTGATCTGAGAAACCAGACCTTCATGGCAGTCCCTCTGAGAAGGACTGCCAGTCCCGACACGGGTCCCCATGGCTCCCCTGATGTGCAGCAAAGTGCTCTCTCGCCACTTGCAAGCGCTGAGGGGGACCTGACCCATGAGAGGGATGATGGTGGCAGACAACAAGGAGGTGGGGGCTCCTCTCCAAGCGCTCAAACTTCCATGCCACTGACAAGTCCTCGGTCAGAGCCCCACCTGAGTCAGCACCCAAGTGAGATCGGCGTCTCAACCCCTGCACAGCCGCAGGAGCAGCAGACTGCTGCGCAGCCCTTACAGGCTCGCATCCCCAGAGGACGCCCGCCAAAGGTGTCCAGACAGGAGCAGCAAGGAAGTGAGCAAGGGGCCTCCACATCTGCTGATGCCACTGGGGTACCACTACGTAGGAGCACGCGTAAGAGAAATAAACTGCACAAATAGTCACAAGGGTAGTCACTTGGGTGGAATTTAATGTGTTATGGTTGAAAGCCATCAGAATAATGCGATTAAAACATCTGTTGGCTACTGCTGTAGTTGTGGCGTGTGTCATTTCGTGAATGGCACTTTCACTTTGAGGTCAGTATGGTGGTCACATCGCTAGAACTCCGCTGCTTCCTGGCTATTGTCAGTGCTCAGATAAAAGGATGCGAGGCAATAGTCCCTCATGGGCGAGGCTGAGCAAATCTGGCCAATATGAGCGCGTTCCTTGCATGCCGGCCACCAATGTACTCGCGCACTGCTGCCGCTGGTTGATAAGCCTCTGCAACATGTATGTCTTCGCTATCCTCCTCCCCCTCCTCCTCCTCCTCATCTGAGGAGGATATGTCAGGAGCCACTTGGTCCTCGGCCATCTGCAAGCCACGACGCTGTGCCATGTTGTGAAGCACACAGCAAACCACAACGATTCTGGAGACCCTGGCAGCTGAGTATTGCAGGGCTCCACCTGATCTATCCAGGCATCTGAAGCGCATCTTCAGCAGACCAATGGTCTGCTCGATCATGGCTCTGGTGGAAAGGTGGCTGGAGTTGTAGTTCTCCTCAGCTGCGTTGGATGGGCTCCTCAGCGGCGTCAATAGCCACGTCCTCAAGGGATAGCCTTTGTCTCCAAGTAGCCATCCGTTAAATTGGTCTGGCAGACTGAATAGCGGAGGCACAGTAGACTGGCGCGGTATGAGGGGTCATGGCAACTGCCAGGGTACTTGGCACAAACATGCAAAATTTCCTTCTTGTGGTTACACACCAGCTGAACGTTGAGGGAGTGGAAGCCCTTGCGGTTGACAAATATACCAGGATTGCGATGGGGAGCCTTAAGGGCCACATGTGTGCAATCAACGATGCCCTGCACCCTTGGAAAGCCTGCAAGATTCGCAAATCCAACCGCTCTCGCCATGACACTTGCTGGATCCTTGGTGAAATGGGTGTGATTGTGCACGATGGCAAAGAGGGCATCGGTTACCCGCTTGATGCAGGTGTGTGCGGCCGCCTGTGAGATGCCGCTGGTGTCTGCTGCTGATCCCTGGAATGAGCCTGAGGCAAAAAAGTTGAGTGCGATGGTGACTTTGACGGCCACTGATAAGGGGTGTCCAGCTGCTCCTCTGGGTTCCAGGTCTTGCTGCAGCATTGCGCAGATGTCAGCCACTATCTCTCGCGAAAGTCGGAGCCGCCTTTGGCACTGCCGCTCAGACATGTCGAGGTAGCTGACCCTGCGTCTGTAGACCCTGCTTGGGGGGTATCTCCTGCGCCGACGGACTTCCATGCGCTGGCACCTTCTGGCCTGTGCATCCTCAGGTGGGGCAGCAGCAGCTTGGCGCAACTGTTGTTGCTGCTGCTGTTGGGCGGCCTCATGTAACATCCAGAAGGGCAGGCCAAAAAAAGCTCCCATGCTTCTGGTAGATGCCTCAGTTGAGGAAGCGCTCAGTGAAGGTGGCGAGAGGGGTTTCCCAGGAGGTCACACTGGAGATGGTTGTCAGGCTGCAAACTTCCAGAGCTTTGGGAAGCCTTCTGAAAGATCCCCCAGACCTGCGAGAGCAAAGTTATGCCACCTGCAATTAAAGCCTGTTCAAATCTGCCATTTAATGGTTGAGCTGCAGCTGCTACTCCTCAAGCCAGTTGTGCTCCCGCCAGGGTTCAGATGTGTGTTTCCCACCAGGCGTGCTTCACGTGGGAAAACGATTAAACTTGCAACTGGATAGGAAAATGGGATTATAGAGCCAACTGAGGGCTTGTTCAGGGCCTTAAGGGCCTATCCCGCCTCCTGGAGGCGGGACGGAGTCGGGACCAGCAGACACGAATTTAGGAAAATTGCATGGAGGCGGGTTTGCGCCCGCACGCCAGTTTTGCGATTTTTATCCCCCACACGTCTCCAATCCCGCCTCCACGGCCCTAGCAAAATCCAGCCCGAAATGTGGGGAACACGACCCCAACCCGCCCCCCGTAGCAAAATCCAGCCCATGATGTCTATATACTCCAGTATTAATAAAGACACCAGATGGGTATAAGCACCAGTATTAATAAACTGACCCCTGATATGTATAAACTCCGGTATTAATAAACTAACCCCCAAATGGGTATAATCTCCGCTTTTAATAAACCGACACCAGATGGGTATAAACTCCGGTATTAAAAAACTGACCCCCTTATGGGTGTACACTCCGGTATTAATAAACGGACACCAGGTGGGTATAAACTCCGGTATTAATAAACTGACCCAAGATGGGTATAAACTCCAGTATTAATAAACTGATACCCAGATGGGTATAAGCTCCGGTATTAATTAACTGACACAAGATTGGTATAAAATCTGGTATTAATAAACTGACCCCAGATGGGTATAAACTCAGGTATTAATAAACTGACCCCAGATGGGTATAAATTCCAATATAAATTAACTGACCCCCAGATGAGTATAAACTTCGGTATTAATAATCTGACCCCCTGATGGGTATATACACCCGCATTAATAAACTGACCCACGATGGGTATAATATCTGGAATTAATAAATTGAACACCTGATGGGTATAAACTCCGGTATTAATAAACTGACCCAAGATCGGTATAAACTCCGGTATTAATCAACTGACCCCAGATGGGTCTATACTCCGGTATTAATAAACTGACACCAGATGGGTAAAAACACCAGCATTAATAAACTGACCACCTGATGTGCATAAACTCCGGCATTAACAAACTGACCGAAGATAGGTATAAACTCCAGTATTAATAAACTGACCCAAGATGGTTATAAAGTCCGCTATTATTAAACTGACCCTCGATGTGCATAACCTCCGGTATTAATTAACTGACACCAGATGAGTATAAAATCTGGTATTAATAAACTGACCCAAGATGGCGATAAACTCTGGTATTAATAAACTGACCCCCTGATGGGTATAAACTCCAGTATTAATAACTGACCCCAGATGAGTATAAACTCCAGTATTAATAAACTGCCCCCAGATGGGTATATACTCTGGTATTAATGAACTGACACCAGATGGGTCTAAACTCCTATATTAATAAACTGAGCCAAGATGGGTAGAAACTCCAGTATTAATAAACTGACACCCAGATGGGTATAAACTCCGGTATTGATAAAATGACCCCCTGATGGGTATAAACTCCAGTATTACTAAACTGAAACCCAGATGGGTAAAAACTCCGGTATTAATAAACTGACCCAAGATGGGTATAACATCCAGTATTATTAAACTGACCCCAGATGAGTATAAACTCCGGTATTAATTAACTGAAACCAGATGGGTAAAACCTCCAGTATTAATAAACTGACCCCCTGATGGGTATAAACGCCGGTATTAATAAACTGACACAAGATGGGTATAAACCCCAGTATTAATAAACTGACACCCGATGGGTATAAACTGCGGTATTAATAATCTGACCCCTAGATGGGTATAAACTCTGGTATTAATAAACTGACCCAGGATGGGAATAAACTCTTGTATGAAGAAACTGACACCCGATGGGTATAAACTGCAGTAGTAATAAATTCACCCCAGATGGGTATAAACTCCCGTTTTAATAAACTGACACCCCAATGGGTATAAACTCCAGTATTAATAAACTGACCACTCGATGGTTATAAACTCAGTTATTAATAAACTGACGCCAGATGGGTAAAATCTCCGGTATAAATAAACTGACCCCAGATGGGTATAAACTCCGGTATTAATAAACTGACCCCCGATGTGAATAAAGTCCGGATTAATAAACTGACCCCAGATGGGTATAAACTCCGGTATTAATAAAATGAGCCCCTGATGGGCATAAACTCCAATATTAATAAACTGACTTCCAGATGGGTATAAACTCCGGTATTAATAAAATGAGCCCCTGATGGGCATAAACTCCAATATTAATAAACTGACTTCCAGATGGGTAAAAACTCCAGTATTAATAAACTGACACAAGATGGGTATAAACTCCAGTATTAATAAACTGACCCAAGATGGGTATAAACTCCGGTATTAATAAACTGACCCCCAGATGGGTATAACCACCAGTATTAATAAGCTGACCCCACCATGAGGATAAAGTCCAGCAATAATATACTCACCCCAGATGGGTAAAAACTCCGATATAAATAATCTGACCCCAGATGTGTATAAACTCCAGTATTAATAAACTGACACCAGATGGGTAAATACTCCGGTATTAATAAGCTGACCCCCAAATGGGAAAAAACTCCGATATTAATAACCTAACCCACAGATGAGTATAAACTCCGCTATTAATAATCTGATCCCACCTTGAGGATAAAGTCCAGCATTAATATACTCGCCATAGATGGGTAAAAACTCCGGTATTAATAAACTGACCCCAGATGTGTATAAACCCCTTATTAATAAACTGAACCCCAGAATAGTTTAAACCCCGGTATTAATAAAGTGACCCCCGATGGGTATAACCTCCGGTATTACTAAGCTGATCCCCAGATGACTATAAACTCAAGAATTAATAAACTGACACCAGATGGGTGAATACTCCAGTGTTAAGAAACTGTCCCAAGATGTGTATAAACTCCGGTATTAATAAACTGACCCCCTGATGGGTATATACACCGGTGTTAATAAACTGACCCTCGATGGGTATAATCTCCGGAATTAATAAACTGACCCCCTGCTGTGTACAAACTCCGGTATTAATAAACTGAGCCAAGATGGTTATAAACTCCGGTATTAATAAACTGACCCCAGATGGGTATAAACTCCGGTATTAATAAAATGAAACGAGATAGGTATAAACTCCGGAATATTAAACTGACCCCAGATGAGTATAAACTCCGGTATTAATTAACTGACACCAGATGGGTAAAATCTCCAGTATTAATAAACTGACCCCCTGATGGGTATAAACTCCGGTATTAATAAACTGACACAAGATGGGTATAAACTCCAGTATTAATAAACTGACACCCGATGGGTATAAACTGCGGTATTAATAATCTGACCCCCAGATGGGTATAAACTCCGGTATTAATAAACTGACCCCCTGATGGGTATAAACTCCGGTATTAATAAACTGACACAAGATGGGTATAAACTCCAGTATTAATAAACTGACACCCGATGGGTATAAACTGCGGTATTAATAATCTGACCCCCAGATGGGTATAAACTCTGGTATTTATAAACTGACACCCGATGGGTATAAACTGCGGTAGTAATAAACTGACCCCAGATGGGTATAAACTCCAGTTTTAATAAACTGACACCCCAATGGGTATAAACTCCAGTATTAATAAACTGACCATTCGATGATTATAAACTCGGGTATTAATAAACTGACGCCAGATGGGTAAAATCTCCGGTATGAATAAACTGACCCCCGATGTGAATAAAGTCCGGATTAATAAACTGACCCCAGATGGGTATAAACTCCGCTATTAATAAAATGACCCACTGATGGGCATATACTCCAATATTAATAAACTGACTTCCAGATGGGTAAAAACTCCAGTATTAATAAACTGACCCAAGATGGGTATAAACTCCAGTATTAATAAACTGACCCAAGATGGCTATAAACTCCGGTATTAATAAGCTGACCCCCAGATGGGTATAAGCACCAGTATTAATAAGCTGACCCCACCATGAGTATAAAGTCCAGCAATAATATACTCACCGCAGATGGGTAAAAACTCCGATATAAATAAACTGACCCCAGATGGGTATAAACTCCAGTACTATTAAACTGAACCCAGAAGAGTATAAACTCCGCTATTAATAAAGTGACACCCGATGTGTATAATCGCCGGTATTAATAAGGTGACCCCCAGATGGGCATAAACTCCGGTACTAATAAACTGACACCAGATGTGTATAAATTCTTGTATTAATATACTGAACCCCTGATTGGTCTAAATTCGTTATTAATAAACTGACCCCAGATGGGTATAAGCGCCAGTATTAATAAACTGACACCCACATGGGTATAAACTCCGGTATTGATAAAATGAACCCCTGATGGGTATAAACTCCAGTATTAAATACAGACACCCAGATGGGTATAAAATCCGGTATGAATAAACTGACCCAAGATGGGTATAAAGTCCGGTATTAGCAAACTGACCCTCGATGTGTATAAACTCCGGTATTAATTAACTGACACCAGATGGGTATAAACTCTGGTATTAATAAACTGACACCAGATGGGTAAATACTCCGGTATTAATAAACTGACCCCCAAATAGGTAAAAACTCCGGTATTAATAAAATGACCCCTTGATGGGTATAAACTTCAATATTAATAAACTGACACCCAGATGGGTAAAAACTCCGGTATTAATAAACTGACCCAAGATGGGTATAACCTCCAGAATTAATAAGCTGACCCCACCATGAGGATAAAGTCCAGCAATATTATAGTCACCTCAGATGGGTAAAAACTCCGGTATTAATAAACTGACCCCCGATGTGTAATCTCCGGTATTAATAAGCTGACCCCGAGATGAGTATAAACTCCGATATTAACAATCTGACCCATGATGTTATTAAACTCCGGTACTAATAAACTGACACCAGATGTGTATAAACACCAATATTATTAAACTGATCCCCAGAAGAGTATAAACTCCGGTATTAATAAAGTGACCCCCGATGTGTGTAATTTCCGGTATTAATAAACTGACACCAGATGGGTATAAACACCAATATTAATAAACTGACCCCAGATAGGTATAAACTCCAGTATTAATAAACTGACAACCACATGGGTATAAACTCCGCTTTTAATAAACCGACCGCAGATGGGTATAAACTGCAGTATTAATAAACTGACACCAGATGGGTATAAACTCCGGTATTATAAAACTGACCCCCTGATGGGTATAAACTCCGGTATTAATAAACTGACCCAAGATGGGTATAAAATCCAGTATTAATAAACTGACCCAAGATGGGTATAAAGTCCGGCATTAGCAAACTGACACTCGATGTGTATAAACTCTGGTATTAATTAACTGACACCAGAAGGGAATAAACTCTGGTACTAATAAACTGACAGCAGATGGGTAAATACTACGGTATTAATAAACTGACCCCCAAATAGGTAATAACTCCGATATTAATAAACTGACCCCCAGATGGGTATAAACACCGGTATTAATAAGCTGACCCCAACTTGAGGATAATGTCCAGCATTAATATACTCACCCTAGATGGGTAAAAACTCCGGTATTAATAAACTGGTCTCAGATGTGTAGAAACTCCTTATTAATAAACTGACACCCAGAAGAGTTTAAACCCCGGTATTAATAAAGTGACCCCCGATGGGTATAACCTCCGGTAATACTAAGCTGACCCCCAGATGAGTATAAACTCCAGAATTAATAAACTGACACCAGATGGGCGAATACTCCAGTGTTAAGAAACTGTTCCAAAATGTGTTTGAACTCCGGTATTAATTAACTGACCCCCTGATGGGTATATACACCGGTGTTAATAAACTGACCCTCGATGGGTATATCTCCGGAATTAATAAACTGACCCCCTGCTGGGTATAAACTCCGGTATTAATAAACTGACCCCAGATGGGTATAAACTCCGGTATTAATAAAATGAAACGAGATGGGTGTAAACTCCGGTATTAATTAACTGACACCAGATGGGTAAAACCTCCAGTATTAATAAACTGACCCCCTGATGGGTATAAACACCGGTATTAATAAACTGACCCAAGATGGGTCTAAACTCCAGTATTAATAAACTGACATCCGATGGGTATAAACTGCGGTATTAATAATCTGACCCCCAGATAGGTATAAACTCTGCTATTAATAAACTGACCCCAGATGGGAATAAACTCCTGTATTAAGAAACTGACACCCGATGGGTATAAACTGCGGTAGTAATAAACTCACCTCAGATGGGTATAAACTCCAGTATTAATAAACTGACACCCCAATGGGTATAAACTCCACTATTAACAAACTGACCCCAGATGGGTAAAAAATCCGGTATAAATATACTAATCACAGATGGGTATACATTCCGGTATTAATAAACTGACCCCCGATGTGAATAAAGTCTGGATTAATAAAGTGACCCCAGATGGGTATAAACTCCAATATTAATAAACTGACACCCAGATTGGTAAAAACTCTGGTATTAATAAACTGACCCAAGATGGGTATAAACTCCAGTATTAATAAACTGGCCAAAGATGGGTAAAGACGCTGGTATTAATAAGCTGACACCCAGATGGGTATAACCTGCAGTATTAATAAGCTGACCCCACCATGAGGATAAAGTCCAGCAATAATATACTCACCCCAGATGGGTAGAAGCTCCGGTATTAATAAACTGACCCCAGATGGGTATAAACTCCAGTATTATTAAACTGACCCACAGAAGATTATAAACTCCGGTATTAATAAAGTGACACCTGATATCTATAATCTCCGGTATTAATAAGATGACCCCCAGATGAGTATAATCTCCGGTATTAACAAACTGACCCATGATGTGTATAAACTCCGGTATTAATAAACTGACCCCCAGATGGGCATAAACTCCGGTACTAATAAACTGACACCAGATGTGTATAAACTCCGGTATTAATTAACTGACCCCCAGATGGGCATAAACTCCGGTACTAATAAACTGACACCAGATGTGTATAAACTCCTGTATTAATAAACTGAGCCCCTGATTGGTATAAACTTCGTTATTAATAAACTGACACCAGATGTGTATAAACTCCGGTATTAATTAACTGACCCCCAGATGGGCATAAACTCCGGTACTAATAAACTGACACCAGTTGTGTATAAACTCCTGTATTAATAAACTGAGCCCCTGATTGGTATAAACTTCGTTATTAATAAACTGACACCAGATGGGCATAAACGCCAGTATTAATAAACTGACAGATGATGTGTATAAACTCCAGTATTAATAAACAGACGCCAGATAGGTATAAACTCCAGTATTAATAAACTGACAACCACATGGGCATAAACTCCGCTTTTAATAAACCGACCCCAGATGGGTATAAACTGCAGTATTAAAAAACTGACACCAGATGGTTATAAACTCCGGTAGTAATAAATTGTCCAGATGGGTATAAACTCCGGTATTGTAAAAATGACCCCCTGATGGGTATAAACTCCGGTATTAATAAACTGACACCAGACGGGTATTAACTCCGGTATTAATAAAATGACCCCTGATAGGTATAAACTCCGGTATTAATAAACTGACCCCCAAATGGGTATGAACTCCGCTTTTAATAAACCGACACCAGATGGGTATAAACTCCGGTATTAAAAAACTGACCCCCATACGGGTATACACTCTGGTATTAATAAACTGACACCAGATGGGTATTAACTCCGGTATTAATAAATTGACTCAAGATGGTATAAAGTCCGGTATTAATAAACTGACCTTCGATGTATATACTCCGGTATTAATTAACTGACACCAGATAGGTATAAAATCTGGTATTAATAAACGGACCCCATGATGGGTATAAACTCAGGTATTAAAAAACTGACCACAGATGGGTATAAATTCCAGTATTAATCAACTGACCCCCAGATGAGTATAAACTCCGGTATTAATAAACTGAACTCCTGATGGGTATATACACCCGCATTAATAAACTGACCCACGATGGGTATAATATCTGGAATTAATAAACTGACCCCCTGATGGGTATAAACGCCGGTATTAATAAACTGACCCAAGATTGGTATAAATTCCGGTATTATTAAACTGACCCCAGATGGGTATAAACTCTGGTATTAATAAAATGACAAAAGTGGGTATAAACTCCAGTATTAATAAACTGACCCCAGATGAGTATAAGCTCCAGTATTAATATACTGATCCCAGATGAGTATAAACTTCGCTATTAATAAACTGACACCAGATGGGTAAAAACACCAGTATTAATAAACTGACCACCTGATGTGTATAAACTCCAGTATTAATAAACTGACACAAGATGGGTTTAAATTCCGGTATTATTAAACTGACCCTCGATGTGCATAAACTCCGGTATTAATTAACTGACACCAGATGAGTATAAAATCTGGTTTTAATAAACTGACCCAAGATGGCGATAAAATCTGGTATTAATAAACTGACCCCCTGATGGGTATAAACTCCAGTATTAATAAACTGACCCCAGATGAGTATAAACTCCAGTATTAATAAACTGACCCCAGATGAGTATAAACTCCAGTATTAATAAACTGACCCCAGATGAGTATAAACTCCGGTATTAATGAACTGACACCAGATGGGTATAAACTCCGGTATTAATAAACTGACCCAAGATGGGGAGAAACTCCAGTATTAATAAACTGACACCCAGATGGGGATGAACTGCGGTATTGATAAATTGACCCCCTGATGGGTATAAACTCCAATATTAATAAACTGACACCCAGATGGTTAAAAACTCCGGTATTAATAAACTGACACATGATGGGTATAAAATCCAGTGTTAAAAAACTGACCCAAGATGGGTATAAAGCCCGGTATTAGCAAACTGACCCTCGAGGTGTATAAACTCCGTTATTAATTAACTGACACCAGATGGGTATAAACTCTGTTATTAATAAACTGACACCAGATGGATAAATACTCCGGTATTAATAAACTGACCCCCAAATGGGTAAAAACTCCGAAATTAATAAACTGACCCCCAGATGGGTATAAACTCCGGTATTAATAAGCTGACCCCACCTTGAAGATAAAGTCCAGCATTAATATACTCACCCGAGATGGGTTAATTCTCCGGTATTAATAAACTGACCCCAGATGTGTATAAACTCATTATTAATAAACTGACCCCCAGAAGAGTTTAAACCCCGATATTAATAAAGTGAGCCCCGATGGGTATAACCTCCGGTATTAATAAGCTGACCCCCAGATGAGTATAAACTCCAGCATTATTAAACTGACACCAGATGGATATATACACCGGTGTTAATAAACTGTCCCTCGATGGGTATAAACTCCGGTATTAATAAACTGACCCCCTGCTGGGTATAAACTCCGGTATTAATAAGCTGACCCCCAAATGGGTAAAAACTGCGGTATCAATAAACTGACCCCTAGATGGGTATAAACTCCGGTATTAATAAGCTGACCCCAACATGAGGATAAAGACCAGCATTAATGTACTCACACCAGATGGGTAAAAACTCCGGTATTAACAGACTGACCCCCTGATGGGTATAAACTCCGGAATTAATAAAGTGACCTTCTGATGGGTATAAACTCCGGTATTAATAAACTGACCTCAGATGAGTATAAACTCCGGTATTAATTAACTGACACCAGATGGGTAAAAACCCCGGTATTAATAAACTGACCCCCTCGTGAGTAAAAACTCCGGTATTAATAAACTGACCCAAGATGGGAATAAACTCAACGAGTAATAAACTGACACCCGATGGTTATAAACTGCGGTATTAATACACTGACCCCCAGATGGGTATAAACTCTGGTATTAATAAACTGAACCCAGATGGGTATAAACGCCAGTATTAATAAACTGACCCATGAAGTGTATAAACTCCAGTATTAATAAACAGACACCAGATGGGTATAAACACCAGTATTAATAAACTGACACCAGATAGGTATAAACCCCAGTATTCATAAACTGACCCCCAAATGGTTATGAACTCTGCTTTTAATAAACCGATCCCAGATGGGTTTAAACTCCGGTATTAATAAACTGACGCCAGATGGGTATAAACTCCGGTATTATAAAACTGACTCCCTGATGGGTATAAACTCCGGTATTAATAAACTGACACCAGATGGGTAGAAACTCCAGTATTAATAAACTGACCCAAGATCGGTAGCAACTCCAGTATTAATAAACTGACACCTAGATGGGTATAAACTCCTGTATTAATAAACTGACCCAAGTTGGGTTTAAAGTCCGGTATTGATAAACTGACCCTCGATGTGTATAAACTCTGGTATTCATTAACTGACACCAGATGGTATAAAATCTGGTATAAATAAACTATCCCAAGATGGCAATAAACTCTGGTATTAATAAACAGACCCCCTGATGGGTATAAACTCCGGTATTAATAAATTGACCCCAGATGGTTATAAACTCCAGTATTAATAAAATGACACCAGATGGGTATAAACTCCAGTATTAATAAACTGACCCAAGATGGGTATAAGCTCCAGTATTAATAAACTGACCCAAGATGGGTATAAAGTCCGGTATTAATAAACTGACCCAAGATGGGTATAAACTCCAGCTTTAATAAACTGACATCCGATGGGTATAAACTGCGGTATTAATAATCTGACCCCCAGATAGGTATAAACTCTGGTATTAATAAACTGACCCCAGATGGGAATAAACTCCTGTATTAAGAAACTGACACCCGATGGGTATAAACTGCGGTAGTAATAAAATCACCTCAGATGGGTATAAACTCCAGTATTAAGGAACTGACCCCAGATGGGTAAAAACTCCGGTATAAATATACTGACCCCAGATGCGTATAAATTCCGGTATTAATAATCTGACCCCCGATGTGAATAAAGTCCGGATTAAAAATACTGACCCCAGATGGGTATAAACTCCAATATTAATAGACTGACACCCAGATTGGTAAAAACTCTGGTATTAATAAACTGACCCAAGATGGGTATAAACTCCAGTATTAATAAACTGGCCCAAGATGGGTATAAACGCCGGTATTAATAAGCTGACACCCAGATGGGTATAACCTGCAGTATTAATAAGCTGACCCCACCATGAGGATAAAGTCCAGCAATAATATACTCACCCCAGATGGGTAAAAGCTCCGGTATTAATAAACTGACCCCAGATGGGTATAAACTCGAGTATTATTAAACTGACCCCCAGAAGATTATAAACTCCGGTATTAATAAAGTGACCCCTGATGTGTATGATCTCCGGTATTAATAAGCTAACCCCCAGATGAGTATAATCTCCGGTATTAACAAACTGACCATGATGTGTATAAACTCCGGTATTAATAAACTGACCCCCAGATGGGCATAAACTCCGGTACTAATAAACTGACACCAGATGTGTATAAACTCCGGTATTAATTAACTGACCCCCAGATGGGCATAAACTCCGGTAGTAATAAACTGACACCAGATGTGTATAAACTCCTGTATTAATAAACTGAGCCCCTGATTGGTATAAACTTCGTTATTAATAAACTGACACCAGATGGGCATAAACGCCAGTATTAATAAACTGACACATGATGTGTATAAACTCCAGTATTAATAAACAGAAACCAGATGGGTAGAAACTCCAGTATTAATAAACTGACCCCAGATGAGTATAAGCTCCAGTATTAATATACTGATCCCAGATGAGTATAAACTTCGCTATTAATAAACTGACACCAGATGGGTAAAAACACCAGTATTAATAAACTGACCACCTGATGTGTATAAACTCCAGTATTAATAAACTGACACAAGATGGGTTTAAATTCCGGTATTATTAAACTGACCCTCGATGTGCATAAACTCCGGTATTAATTAACTGACACCAGATGAGTATAAAATCTGGTTTTAATAAACTGACCCAAGATGGCGATAAAATCTGGTATTAATAAACTGACACCCTGATGGGTATAAACTCCAGTATTAATAAACTGACCCCAGATGAGTATAAACTCCAGTATTAATAAACTGACCCCAGATGAGTATAAACTCCAGTATTAATAAACTGACCCCAGATGAGTATAAACTCCGGTATTAATGAACTGACACCAGATGGGTATAAACTCCGGTATTAATAAACTGACCCAAGATGGGGAGAAACTCCAGTATTAATAAACTGACACCCAGATGGGGATGAACTGCGGTATTGATAAATTGACCCCCTGATGGGTATAAACTCCAATATTAATAAACTGACACCCAGATGGTTAAAAACTCCGGTATTAATAAACTGACACATGATGGGTATAAAATCCAGTGTTAAAAAACTGACCCAAGATGGGTATAAAGCCCGGTATTAGCAAACTGACCCTCGAGGTGTATAAACTCCGTTATTAATTAACTGACACCAGATGGGTATAAACTCTGTTATTAATAAACTGACACCAGATGGATAAATACTCCGGTATTAATAAACTGACCCCCAAATGGGTAAAAACTCCGAAATTAATAAACTGACCCCCAGATGGGTATAAACTCCGGTATTAATAAGCTGACCCCACCTTGAAGATAAAGTCCAGCATTAATATACTCACCCGAGATGGGTTAATTCTCCGGTATTAATAAACTGACCCCAGATGTGTATAAACTCATTATTAATAAACTGACCCCCAGAAGAGTTTAAACCCCGATATTAATAAAGTGAGCCCCGATGGGTATAACCTCCGGTATTAATAAGCTGACCCCCAGATGAGTATAAACTCCAGCATTATTAAACTGACACCAGATGGATATATACACCGGTGTTAATAAACTGTCCCTCGATGGGTATAAACTCCGGTATTAATAAACTGACCCCCTGCTGGGTATAAACTCCGGTATTAATAAGCTGACCCCCAAATGGGTAAAAACTGCGGTATCAATAAACTGACCCCTAGATGGGTATAAACTCCGGTATTAATAAGCTGACCCCAACATGAGGATAAAGACCAGCATTAATGTACTCACACCAGATGGGTAAAAACTCCGGTATTAACAGACTGACCCCCTGATGGGTATAAACTCCGGAATTAATAAAGTGACCTTCTGATGGGTATAAACTCCGGTATTAATAAACTGACCTCAGATGAGTATAAACTCCGGTATTAATTAACTGACACCAGATGGGTAAAAACCCCGGTATTAATAAACTGACCCCCTCGTGAGTAAAAACTCCGGTATTAATAAACTGACCCAAGATGGGAATAAACTCAACGAGTAATAAACTGACACCCGATGGTTATAAACTGCGGTATTAATACACTGACCCCCAGATGGGTATAAACTCTGGTATTAATAAACTGAACCCAGATGGGTATAAACGCCAGTATTAATAAACTGACCCATGAAGTGTATAAACTCCAGTATTAATAAACAGACACCAGATGGGTATAAACACCAGTATTAATAAACTGACACCAGATAGGTATAAACCCCAGTATTCATAAACTGACCCCCAAATGGTTATGAACTCTGCTTTTAATAAACCGATCCCAGATGGGTTTAAACTCCGGTATTAATAAACTGACGCCAGATGGGTATAAACTCCGGTATTATAAAACTGACTCCCTGATGGGTATAAACTCCGGTATTAATAAACTGACACCAGATGGGTAGAAACTCCAGTATTAATAAACTGACCCAAGATCGGTAGCAACTCCAGTATTAATAAACTGACACCTAGATGGGTATAAACTCCTGTATTAATAAACTGACCCAAGTTGGGTTTAAAGTCCGGTATTGATAAACTGACCCTCGATGTGTATAAACTCTGGTATTCATTAACTGACACCAGATGGTATAAAATCTGGTATAAATAAACTATCCCAAGATGGCAATAAACTCTGGTATTAATAAACAGACCCCCTGATGGGTATAAACTCCGGTATTAATAAATTGACCCCAGATGGTTATAAACTCCAGTATTAATAAAATGACACCAGATGGGTATAAACTCCAGTATTAATAAACTGACCCAAGATGGGTATAAGCTCCAGTATTAATAAACTGACCCAAGATGGGTATAAAGTCCGGTATTAATAAACTGACCCAAGATGGGTATAAACTCCAGCTTTAATAAACTGACATCCGATGGGTATAAACTGCGGTATTAATAATCTGACCCCCAGATAGGTATAAACTCTGGTATTAATAAACTGACCCCAGATGGGAATAAACTCCTGTATTAAGAAACTGACACCCGATGGGTATAAACTGCGGTAGTAATAAAATCACCTCAGATGGGTATAAACTCCAGTATTAAGGAACTGACCCCAGATGGGTAAAAACTCCGGTATAAATATACTGACCCCAGATGCGTATAAATTCCGGTATTAATAATCTGACCCCCGATGTGAATAAAGTCCGGATTAAAAATACTGACCCCAGATGGGTATAAACTCCAATATTAATAGACTGACACCCAGATTGGTAAAAACTCTGGTATTAATAAACTGACCCAAGATGGGTATAAACTCCAGTATTAATAAACTGGCCCAAGATGGGTATAAACGCCGGTATTAATAAGCTGACACCCAGATGGGTATAACCTGCAGTATTAATAAGCTGACCCCACCATGAGGATAAAGTCCAGCAATAATATACTCACCCCAGATGGGTAAAAGCTCCGGTATTAATAAACTGACCCCAGATGGGTATAAACTCGAGTATTATTAAACTGACCCCCAGAAGATTATAAACTCCGGTATTAATAAAGTGACCCCTGATGTGTATGATCTCCGGTATTAATAAGCTAACCCCCAGATGAGTATAATCTCCGGTATTAACAAACTGACCATGATGTGTATAAACTCCGGTATTAATAAACTGACCCCCAGATGGGCATAAACTCCGGTACTAATAAACTGACACCAGATGTGTATAAACTCCGGTATTAATTAACTGACCCCCAGATGGGCATAAACTCCGGTAGTAATAAACTGACACCAGATGTGTATAAACTCCTGTATTAATAAACTGAGCCCCTGATTGGTATAAACTTCGTTATTAATAAACTGACACCAGATGGGCATAAACGCCAGTATTAATAAACTGACACATGATGTGTATAAACTCCAGTATTAATAAACAGAAACCAGATGGGTAGAAACACCAGTATTAATAAACTGACCCCAGATAGGTATAAACTCCAGTATTAATAAACTGACACCCACATGGGCATAAACTCCGCTTTTAATAAACCGACCCCAGATGGGTATAAACTGCAGTATTAAAAAACTGACACCAGATGGTTACAAACTCCGGTAGTAATAAACTGACACCAGATGTGTATAAACTCCAGTATTATAAAACTGACGCCCTGATGGGTATAAACTCCGGTATTAATAAACTGACACCAGACGGGTATTAACTCTGGTATTAATAAACTGACCCCTGATAGGTATAAACTCCGGTATTAATAAACTGACCCCCAAATGGGTATAAACTCCGCTTTTAATAAACCGACACCAGATGGGTATAAACTCCGGTATTAAAGAACTGACCCCCTTACGGGTATACACTCTGGTATTAATAAACTGACACCAGATGGGTTTAAACTCCGGTATTAATAAACTGATCCAAGATGGGTAGAAACTCCAGTATTAATAAACTGACACCCAGGTGGGTATAAACTCCGGTATTAATAAATTGACCCAAGATGGTATAAAGTCCGGTATTAATAAACTGACCTTCGATGTAAATAAACTCCGGTATTAATTAACTGACACCAGATAGGTATAAAATCTGCTATTAATAAACTGACCCCCTGATGGGTATAAACTCAGGTATTAATAAACTGACCACAGATGGGTATAAATTCCAGTATTAATCAACTGACCCCCAGATGAGTATAAACTCCAGTATTAATAAACTGAACCCCTGATGGGTATATACACCCGCATTAATAAACTGACCCACGATGGGTATAAACACCGGTATTAATAAACTGACCCCAGATGGGTATAAACTCTGGTATTAATGAAATGACACCAGTGGGTATAAACACCAGTATTAATAAAATGACCCCAGATGAGTATAAACTGCGCTATTAATAAACTGACACCAGATGGGTAAAAACACCGTGTAAGAGCCATAAAAGCTTAAGAAAATACTTTAAAAAATTGGTTAAATAGCATAATGCAGTTAATTTGCCTGATTGACTTATTGTATTAAGAAATCCCCTATTTTCTTGCTCCAGTAGTATAGTCCGAGACACCCCCTTCATTCTTGCCACAATGGTACAGTCCCTAAGCCACACATGGTATGCAGCCATTTTACAGTTTAAACTCCACGTGGCTGAAGGAGGCAGAAGTTGTGAGGCTTGGAGCAATACAGTTTTTGACCGTGTTCGTTTATACGTGTTTGCTTTGTAATTCCGTTTGTGAAGTGTTATAATAAACAGTTTAAAAGACAAAGCTACGTTTGGGAACGTTTTAATTCGACACGCGTCTACTCGTTGTTAACAGCCCCACAGCTCAGTGGCTGCCTGTTTGGAAACTAAGAAGCGCCACTACATTAGTCAAAAACTTGCTCCCTAAGAAGGAAAGGACGGAATCGTCGGCGAACGTATACATGAATGGTCACGGAGCCAGACGACAATATAAGAAAGTGAAGGTACAGTGACTGTTACTTGCTTTGTTCATTCTATTGAGAAGCTAAATAAGAGCTGCGGGTAAAATGGCCGAGGCCTTACGGAGCCAGGAGCTTCCCCCAGCCAGAAGGATTGCTGGCCAAAAGAGGGAAATAAAGCTCCCCCCAATGGCAATGGGAGAGAAGTTACATAGAAGCATAGGTGCAAGGAAGGCTAAGTTAGCTTAGATAACTGGAAAAATGAAGATAATTGATCGTCTCATGGAAGATAATGCTAATATTAAGAAAGCTGAAGACATAATGTATTACGATTTCTCCAAGCTGCATGAAGAATTTAATTTACTCAATGAAGATGTATTAGCACTTCTCTCTGAAGAAGAGGGAAACGCTGATCAGCACAATTGGTTTGATCTTAAATCAACCAGCATTAAGGACTATATCAAGGCCACAGAAGAGTGGATGTTAAAGTTTCGTCAAGATGCTGATACAGCAGAGAAAGATAAAGTTGACGATGAAGTTGGACCAAATGATAGCATTTCAGAGACTTCCGCCAGACCGAGCAAAAATCGAAAAGAAGGTAGCTCTGTTTCTGGACGCAGGTCAGTCGCTTCTACCACAAGCTCGTCGCGACGCATGAGAGAGGAGGTTGAACGGGCGGCGTTGATGGTGCGCGCAGCATCTTTAGCGGAGAAGCAAGCTCTTGAACGGGAAGAGGCCCAACTGCAGGTCCAAGAGGCCCAACTGCAGGCCCAACAGGCCCAACTGCAGGCCCAAGTGCAGGCCCAACAGGCCCAACTGCAGGCCCAACAGGCCCAGGTGCAGGCAAAGAAAGAACAGCTGGAGATAAAAACAGCTATCGCGGTGTCAGATGCCAGGTTGAGTGCGTATGAAGATTATGAAGGCTCACGGGACGGCGGGAGCGAATACTGCCAGTCAATGTTGTCACATAGGGCACCTTCAAGAGTTACAAGAGAGTCCGAAGGCAATCCCCTGGCATTACAGCGTGGAAGAGTGGCCTCTTCACTAACAGGAGCACGTGATGCTACCCCAGACGTCAGACGGTCTAGACTAGACCCTGCTGATGACCACCAGAGGCCTGAAGACACAGGGAGAAGCCTATACCGAGTGATGCAACGTCAGAACGAAATTACAGAGATGCTTGTAAAACAACAGAATCTGTTTCGACTCCCTCAAAGAGACATACCAGTGTCCCAAGGCGACCCACTCAAGTATAAGCCCTTCATCAGATCCTTTGAACAAGCCATTGACTCCAAAACAGAGAGCAGCAGTGATAAGTTGTACTACCTGGGACAGTACACCAGTGGTGAACCACAAGACCTGGTCAGAAGCTGTGAACACATGAGACCGGACCGGGGATACATGGAAGCCAGGAAGTTGCTGCAGGAGCACTATGGTAACGAGCTGAAGATAGCCACTGCATATATTGAAAAGGCTACCAAGTGGCCACAGATCAGATCGGAGGACGGAGAGGCATTGAACGTATATGTTCTTTTCCTCATAGGATGTCGCAACACCATGGAGGATGTTGAATTCATGGAAGAGATGGACAATCCTACGACTATGAGAATCATCATCTCTAAGCTTCCTTACAGGATGAGAGAACAATGGAGAAGAACAGCCTTTGAGATAATGGAGAGACGGAAAAGTAGAGCCAGGTTTGCAGACTTAGTGAATTTCATAGACAAACAGGCTAAAATTGCTAGGGACCCATTGTTTGGAAACATCCAGGACGCCAGCCCGACCACCGATGGAAGAGTGAAAGCCAAGCCTGTTGAATCAAAGGCTCTCAGGAAAGGTGGTTCCAGGGGAAGCAGCTTTGCAACTATCGTCACTCAGGCCGCGGAAGAAAGGCCCCAGAACTCATCTCCCAAAAAGAGCAGCACAGTGACGCCTGCTAATGCCTTTCAGAAGCCATGCTTGTTCTGCCAGAAGAATCATACATTGGATTTCTGCAGCGACATCAAAGCACAGCCACATAAGGACAGAATCGAATTCCTGAAGTACAACGGCCAATGTTTTGGATGTCTCTCTCAGGGGCACCTGAGTAGAAACTGTAAGCAAAGAACAACATGCAGAGAGTGCACTCGGAAACATCCCAGTCTGCTGCATATCCATAAAGAAGAACAAGTCTCTAAGAAGAGTGAAGAAAACAATACCGACGAGAAGGTTGTTTCAAGTGCTCTGGTGTCGCTAGAACCAGAGACTTGTGGACTCACTGGGGCCGGTGACAGTGATTGTATTCTTGCCATCGTACCAGTAAAGATCAAGTCTAAGAGGAGCAAGAAGCTTGTGGAGACTTACGCCTTCATGGATCCAGGTAGTTCAGCAACGTTCTGCAAAGAATCACTCATGCGACAGCTGAACGTTAGAGGCAGAAGAACAGAAATCCTATTACGCACCATGGGTCATGAGAAGTCAATGCAAAGTTATATCCTGTCAGACTTAGAAGTGTGTGGATTTGAAGAGAAGGACTTCATAGACCTGCCTAATGTTTTCACACAGAGGGAGATTCCTGTTAGAATAGGGAACTTAGCCCTGCAGAAGGATGTGGATAGATGGCCTTACCTAGAAAAGGTGCGTCTCCCATACATTGAAGCAGAAATTGGCCTATTAATTGGAACCAATGCGTACAAATCTATGGTGCCATGGCAGGCGATAAACAGCAAGGATGACGGACCCTACGCCGTCAGGACAGCCCTTGGATGGGTAGTCAATGGACCGGTAAGGAGAGATGATGGCAACAAGTCGAATAAGGAGCAGCAACAAAATGTCACAGTTAATCGCATCTCTATCGCAAGCATTGAAGAGCTGTTGATACAGCAGTTCAATGCAGACTTTTCAGAACGCAGCTGTGAGGAAAAGACAGAGATGTCACAAGAAGACCATCAGTTCATGGATTTAATGACAAGGTCTACACAGTTCATTGATGGCCACTATCACATTGGTTTGCCACTGAGAAGACAGACCGCGAAGATGCCGAACAATCGCTGCATAGCAGAGCAACGCGCCATCAGTCTAAAGAGAAAGCTGAACAAGAACCCCGACTTTCACGAAGACTACAAAGGCTTCATGAGAAACATCATAGCGAAAGGCTATGCTGTATAAGTGCCCGAGGAACAGTTGAGCAGAGACGATGGAAGGGTCTGGTACATTCCTCATCACGGTGTGTATCACCCAAAGAAGAAAAAGATCCGTGTAGTGTTTGACTGCGCCGCCTCATTCAGAGGAACTTCACTGAATGAGCAGCTGCTTAAAGTCCTGATCTTACTAATACCCTCATTGGCGTCTTGACTAGGTTTAGACAATAGCTCGTTGCCATGATGGCAGACATAGAATCAATGTTCTACCAAGTCAGAATCCCTGATGAAGATGCTGATGTTCTGCGTTTCCTTTGGTGGCCAGATGGCGACGTTAGTCAAGCGATGGTGGAATGTAGAATGGCCGTACACTTGCTCAGAGCCACATCATCTCCCAGCTGTGCAAGCTACGCTCTCAGAAAAACTGCAGAAGATGGCAAAGGCAAAGCACCATCAGAGGCTGTGGAGACAATCTTCAGAAACTTTTATGTCGATGACTGTCTGAAGTCCGTGTCAACAGAAGACGATGCCATCGCACTGTCAAGAGACCTTAGAACTCTGTGTTCGAATGGAGGATTCCATCTGACTAAGTGGATAAGCAACAGCAGAGCAGTTCTAGCTTCTATCCCAGAAAAGGAAAGAGCCACTGAAGTCAAAGATCTAGACCTGAGCCACGATGTCCTTCCTATCGAGAGAGCTCTTGGTGTACAATGGTTCATTGAGTCAGACACGTTCAACTTCAGGATAATGGTGAACGAAAGACCTTTCACAAGACGAGGGATTCTCTCCGTGGCCAGTTCCATCTACGACCCTCTTGGATTCCTGGCACCACTTATTCTGCCGGTGAAGCTGATGCTACGACAGCTGTGTAGAGACAAGAGAGAATGGGATGAAGATATCTCAGAAGGTCAAGCTCAGAGATGGCACAGATGGTTGACAGATTTGCAACAACTTTCTAGCTTCAACGTCAGTAGATGCATCAAGCCTGTGAGTTTTGGAGTTACAAAGACGGCTCAACTACATCATTTCTCGGACGCCAGCGAGGACGGCTATGGCACGGCTACTTACCTCTTGCTGACAAATCAACAGGGCCAGAAACATTGTGCCTTCCTCATGGGGAAATCCAGGGTGGCTCCGCTGAAGCAGGTCACCATCCCGAGACTGGAGTTGACGACAGCGGTTGTTGCAGTTAAAGTTGACCAGGCGATGTGGAAAGAGTTACAGCTCCCACTAGAAGAATCTGTCTTCTGGACGGATAGCACGACGGTGCTGAAGTATATAGAGAATGAGAAGATACGCTTCAAGACCTTCGTAGCAAACAGAATCTCATCCATTAGAGAAGCTACACAACCATCTCAATGGAGGTATGTAAACACCTCATTAAATCCAGCAGATCACGCCTCACGGGGATTGAAGGCTGAAAACTTCATGAGGAGTGAAACTTGGATACAAGGCCCAAGTTATCTGCTGGAAACAGAGAGATCATGGCCAGAAAGACCAGATATGCCAAGTCAGATTGCTGAAGACGACGTCGAAGTCAAGAGATCAGTCACAGTAAATCTCATAACTACGAAAGAGAACTTTGACACAGTGAACAAGCTTGTTAACCATCTCTCAGGATGGCACCAGTTGAGGAAAGCAGTTGCATGGTTTCGAAGGTTGAAAGAGTTGCTGCTACACCTGAGCGGTAAGAGAAAAGAGTACCGAGCCACTATCAGTCAGTCTGAAAGTAACCCCGATAAGGAGAGAATGCTTCTACAGCAGTATATGCATCAGCACAAGACCACATTGGGTAAGAATTCATTGACCGTGGAGGATTTGGCCAAGGCTGAGATGGAGATAGTTTGCTTCAGTCAAAGACAAAGATACCCAGAAGAAATCTAAGCTTTACAGCGAAATACTCCAATCAAGAAAGGTAGTCATATCTACAAGCTGGACCCTACACTGCAAGGTGGAGTACTGAGGGTGGGAGGGAGACTAAACAAATTTGCTATGCCAGAGGAGGCCAAGCATCCTGCTATCCTTTCTAAGGACCTCCGGGTTGCTACTCTCATTCTTCAGCATATACACCAGAGTATTGGACACAGTGGGAGGAATCACGTGCTTGCGAAGCTAAGACAAAGGCCTAGAAATTGAGTTTTGGCTTAGCCAGGGCTTTAGCGCCGGAAGTTAGTGCCGGCGCTAAGTCCCCCTGGGCGCGCCAAAAATTCAGCAGGGCCGCGCCCAAACGGCTGCCGGCGCTACTGAAGGGTCTTTGCGGCGGTAAATCGGCGCTAACTGCCGTTTCGCGCCGCAATTCCGGCGCTGCGGCACCCGATGCGGTGCGGCAGGCTCGGGAAGTGCAGGCCTCCTCCTTCCCTTAAGGAGGAGCTGCCTGCACCCGATCGCGGCCCGCGAAAATCTTTTAAAAAATGAGCCCGGCACCTCGGACAAGTGCCGGGCTTGCTTCTGTTCCGGGGGGGGGGGGGAAGTCCGGGGAGGGAGCTGCGGCCAGGCGGCCGGCGGGAAAGCGGCCGGCCGCCGCGGGGCCTTTAATGCGCCGGCGCAAAGACTCGTAAGACTCTGTTGCCAGAGTCTTAGTTGCGGCTGTCACGGGCGAGGCGGCCGCAACTGAATTTCGGCGCTGGGGCCCGTCGGCATGGCAACCGGGACGCTGCGCACACCGATGACGTCATCGGTGCCGGCGCAGCGCTACCGGTCTACCGCGGCGTAAGGGCCCCAGGCAATTTCGGCGCCGGCGCCAAATGCAGCGCTAGGCCCTCTAGCGCCGCAAAATCGGCGCTAAGGGCACTCAATTTCTAGGCCTACTTGTTATAAGTTTATCTCTTAGTCTTCTGGAGTTATTGATGGCGCATCAATTTTATTAACAAAAGGTTTTGAAATGGAGCAAATCCTGAAACCGGAAAACCTGGAACTGGACCCACAAACGGCGGATGCATGAAATAACTTCGGGCACTGGCTGAGCTGCTTCGAAGCATTCCTGCAGGCCTCCAGCACTACCGTCAGGACCGAAGCCGACAAACTGCTAGTACTGAACTCACGGGTGAGCCACCAAGTATATTCGATTATCCGAGATGCTGTATCCTACATGGCCGCTATCACGATACTAAAAGAACAATATACTAAGCCAGTCAACGAGGTCCACGCTAGACACCTCCTGGCTACCCGCAAGCAGCGACAAGGGGAATCGGGTGATGAACACCTTCGGGCACTGGGAGTCCTCGGCCGAGACTGCAAGTGCAAATCGGTGATGGCCGCAGCAAATATTGATGACCTAACCAGAGACACTTACGTCGCCGGCATCAGGTCCAGCTACACTCGACAGAGTCTGCCAGAGCAAAGTGGGCTCAACCTGCAGAAGGCTGTGGCACTTGCTAACTCGCTGGACGTGGCCCTCTGAAACATGGATGCCTACCCCCCGACCATACGGCCCTCCCCGCCACGTGGATGTCGCGGGGGCCACAATCTTGGGACATGGTAAGGCCACAGGCCTGCGCCACGACACCACCACCACGGCCCACCTGCAGCTCAACTGCAGCTGCGATGTCCAGAGGCTCAAAGTGCTATTTCTGTGGCCAGGCCAAGCACCCCAGACAACACTGCCCGGCGAAGGACGCGTTCTGCTCCAAATGTGGAAAGAAGGGGCACTATGCCAAAGTGTGCAGGGCGAAACCGACCAACTCCAGCAGCGCCACGTGTGAGCCGTGCAGGTCGCCATTTTGGGCACCACCAGCCGTGTGTGAGCCGTGCAGGCCGCCATCTTGGACATCACCAGCCGCGTGTGAGCGGTGCGGGCCGCCATCTTGGAGGTCACTTTGGGACCAGGCCCCTGACTCCCTTACACTGCCTCGCGCGAGTACAACAGCGACCTACCGACCTCAACGATGGCCTCCATCATCCTGGACCAATCCAGGCATCACCAACTGGCCAGGTCCACGATGGATGTCAAGGTAAACGGTCACGCAACATATTGCCTATTTGTCTGCAGGAGCACGGAGAGCTTGATCAACCCTGACACGGTGCGACGCTACTCCCTATCAGTCATGCCCACGCGCCACTGGGTCTCTATGGCCTCCAAGTCCCATACGGCGGATGTCGGCGGCTACTGTGTAGCGACCCTGACAGCAATGGGCACAGAGTACAAAGGGCTAAAACTTCAGTTGGGCGCCGTTTGGGGCGCCAAGCTTGCCTGGGCACCAGCATTACCGCTGCGAGCGGAGCCACTTGCACCATCCCGATATTCAGTTTCTGCACCCCAAACGGAAGCGGGCCACTACTCGAGGCTCCCCGCGCCCCGCTTGGGGCACTCACCCTGAATATCGGCGCGCTAAGGGCCGCAGCGCCACACGCTGTGGCAAGGCACGCTGCTGTTCTGCAGGCCTTCCTCCCACTGTTAAGGGGGATGTGCCTGCAACAGCGCGATCCCTGCTCGCGAGTGCTGGCAAATGAGCCCGGCACCAAGGAGAAGTGCCGGGCTCTCAGGAAACAGCCGGCAATGCCGTGGGGGTGTGTTTCGGAGGCCGGGGACGGAGATGCTGGCAGGCGGCCGCCGAAAAAGCGGCCGCCCCGCACCTCCACCTTAACTAGCGCCACTACCACCACAGGTAGGCCCTGTGAACCGGTCGCGAATTGCGACCGGCGTTAAAGAGGAGGGCACGACCAAATATGGTCATCGGGGCGGGAGCGGGGCGCTGCGCACACCGATGATGTTATCGGTGGTGGCGCAGCGCTACAGGCTAACGCTGCCATTAGTGCCCCGCTAAATATCGCGGGAGGTGTTCCCAGTGGTGCTAAAGCCACTGAGTGCCCTCTTTGGGTGCAAACTGGTGGTGCAGCCCACTGAATTTCTAGGCCAAAGACTTTAAACTCCCTGGTCTAGAAATTCAGTTGGGCGCGCCAGCCGTTAGCGCCTTAGGAGGAGTAGATCTCGAGCACTAGGCGCTTAGCGCCTGGGTGCAGCGTGATCTGCGCCTCGCCCCAACTTCAGTACACTTTTAGCGCCGGCGCAAAGTCTTAGCGCTAGCCCTGCTGCGCGCGCAGATCATGACGTCATTTCGTCGTGCAACGCCGTTTGTGCGCCCCGAACCGGAACTTCACTCTCGCCGGCCCATTGTGCGCCGGGCGGCCCTAACGACTGTGGAGTGGAACGGTACACAGCCGATGCAGGCCGCGGGGAGCGCAAATTAAAGGGCCCTCCTGTACTAGAAATGATACGGCTGGCTGGCTGGAGGAGGAGGAGGAGGAGGAGGAGGAGGAGGACGACGACGATGGCGACGACGACTGGTGTGCCGGGAACACATAACAAACTAATGGAGAGAAACCCTCCCCAAAACAACAAATACACCAGTGTTGGCCTTTCAAAAAAACAAATCCACCCTCCCCCTTTAAGAGCTCACCAGAGCCAGAGTGTCTGCCGTCAATCAGCAGCTCACAGCACCTGCCCTGCGCGCAACTTCCGGTTTAGCGCCCCGGCCCGTCGGCTGAGCGCCTAAAGAGAGGCGTGCAGCACCAGTTTTAGTGCTCGAGCAGACTCTTAGGGCAAAGCTAATGAATATTGGAGAAGTGGCCTCGATTTTGCGCCGGGCACAAACTATAGCGGCCGCCCAAATTTACCGCCCCAAAAGTGGCTACAATGAATTTCTAGGCCTTTGTCCTGCCACAGCTCTGCGCTGCTGTGCTACTGGGACTGGATTTCCAGCGCCACCTAGAGAGTGTCACGATGGCGTACGGCGGGCCCCTGCCCCCACTTACAGTCTGCAGCCAGCAAAATTTAAAACAACCGCCACGCACAATATGCAGCCTATCCACCCTGAAAGACAGCCCCCCCCACGTTGTTTGCTAATCTCGCGCACGACTGCAAGCCCATTGCAACAAAAAGCAAGCGGTACAGTGCCGGGGATAGAAGCTTCATTAAAATAGAAGTAGAGAGATTCCTGCGGGAGGGGATTATCGAGGGCAGCACCAGCCCATGGCAAGCCCAAGTATTGGTCGTGAAGACCGGCGAGAAACAACGCCTGGTCATTGACTACAGTCAAACAATCAATAGGTATACCCAATTAGACGCATACCCCCTTCCCCGCATATCTGATATGGTCAATCAGATTGCACAGTACCGGGTATTCTCTACCATTGACCTGAAGTCGACATACCACCAACTCCCTATCAGGCCTGAAGACCACCAGTATACTGCCTTCGAGGCAAACGGCCGCCTCTGCCACTTCCTCAGAGTCCCATTCGACGTCACCAACGGGATCTCAGTCTTCCAAAGGGAAATGGACCGGATGGTTGACCAGAACGCACTGCAGTCCACTTTTCCCTACCTGGAAAATGTCACCATCTGCGGCCATGACCAGCAGGGCCATGACGCCAATTTAGAAAAATTCCTCCGAACAGCCCAGCGCTTAAATTTGACATACAACAAAGAAAAGTGTATGTTTCGCACCACCCGCCTCGCTATCCTTGGCTGTGTAGTGGAAAACGGAGTCATCGGCCCCAACCCCGACCGAATGCGCCCCCTTCTGGAACTACACCTGCCTCACTGCCTCAAAGCCCTGAAGAGATGACTGGGGTTTTTCTCTTATTACGCCCAATGGGTGCCCAATTACGCGGACAAAGCCCGGCCCCTTATCAAGTCAACCTCCTTCCCCCTGGCAGCTGAGGCCCGTGCAGCCTTCACCCGCATAAAAGAGGACATTGCAATTGCTACAATGCACGCCGTGGACGAGTCCATCCCTTTCCAAGTGGAGAGCGATGCGTCTGACCTCGCCCTGGCTGCAAACCTTAACCAGGCGGGGAGACCCGTGGCCTTCTTTTCACGAACCCTCCAGGGCCCCGAAATTAGACACTCCTCAGTCGAAAAGGAGGCCCAGACTATAGTGGAGGCTGTACGGCATTGGAGGCATTACCTGGCTGGTAAATGCTTCACCCTGCTCACTGACCAACGATCAGTAGCATTTATGTTCAATAACAAGCAGAGGGGCAAAATCAAAAACGACAAGATATTGCGGTGGAGGATCGAATTATCCACCAACAATTATGATATTTTATACCGGCCCGGGAAACTTAATGAGCCCCCGGACGTCCTATCCCGTGGAACATGTGCCAATGCACAGGTCAACAGGCTACGGGCCCTCCACAACGATCTCTGCCACCCAGGGTTCACCAGGTTTTTCCACTTCATTAAGGCCCGCAACCTGCCTTACTCCATCGAGGAGGTCAGGACCATGACCAGGAAGTGCCAATTCTGTGCCGAATGCAAACCGCACTTTTAGAGGCCAGACAGGGCGCCCCTGATAAAAGCCACCCACCCCTTCGAGCGCCTAAGCGTAGATTTTAAAGGGCGCCTCCCCTCCTCTGACCACAACACGTACTTCCTCAACATCATTGACGAGTACTCCCGTTTCCCGTTCGCTATCCCCTGTCCGGACATGACCAGTGCCACAGTCATGAAATGTCTCAATGACCTCTTCGCAATATTCGGTTTTCCCAGCTACATCCATAGTGACAGGGCCTCGTCGTTCATGAGCGACAAGCTGCGCCAATATCTGCTCGAAAAAGGGATAGCCACGAGCAGGGCAGCCAGCTACAACCCCCGGGGTAACGGACAAGTAGAAATGGAGAACGCGACAGTGTGGAAAACCGCCATGCTAGCCTTAAAGTCCAGAGGCCTCCCAACCTCCCGCTGGCAAGAAGTCCTCCCCGATGCACTTCACTCCATACAGTCACTACTCTGTACCGCCATGAACGCCACCCCTCACGAGAAAATGTTCATCTTCCCTAGGAAATCCACCTCGGGGACATCGCTACCGCCATGGCTGATGTCTCCAGGGCCCGTCTTGCTCAGGAAGCACGTGAGTAGCCATATAACACCCCCTGGTCGAAAGGGTCCACCTCCTCCACGCCAACCCACAATATGCATACGTGGCGTATCCTGACGGGCGGGAGGACACGGTCTCCATACGAGACCTCGCACCCTCAGGTGCCACCGAAAACACAATGGCCTAGAAATTCACTTGGGCGTGGGCAGCTCGCTCGCGCCCAAAAGTTAGCGCTGGGCAGGGTGGCATTAGCGCACGCCGTATATTCGTCTTCTGTGCCCCAATTCGGAAGCGGGCACTATACCAGGGTGTGCCCGCCTCCGTTTGGGGCGCTGCAACTGAATATTGGTGCGCTAGTTGCCGCAGCGCTACCCGATGCGGTGCGGCAGGCTGCGGTACTGCAGGCCTCCTCCTTCTCTTAAGGGGGAGGAGCCTGCAACGGCCGGAGCCCCGATCGCGAGTGCCGGCAAAAGAGCCCGGCACAACGGAGAAGTGCCGGGCTCCACGGAAACCAGCTGGCAATGCCACGGGGGGGTGGTGGAGGAGGCCGGGGAAGGACGTGCGGCCAGCCGGCCACCGAAAAAGCGGCCGGCCGCACCTTCCGCTTTAAAGCGCCCCACTATGGCAGCAGGACGGCCCCATTTTCTGTTCGCTGTTTGCGCCCGCTTCGGAGGAGGCGGGCGCAAATAAATATGGGGATCGGCGCGGTTTCGGGGCGTTACGGGCCACCGTGCACACCGATGACGTCATCGGTCCTGGCGCAGCGCTAACGGCTACCGCCGCCAATACCGCTGCACTCAATTTCCGCGCTACCACCCCGCCGGCGGAAAAGACCTCTTTAGGGGCTAAGTGGGCGCAAGGCCCACTGAATTTCTAGGCCCATTTCCCACTACCCATCACCATTACCCACTACCATTACCCACGACATACCCCTAGAAGGGAATCCACATCTAACCAAAGTAGACGGCACGCCAGGGCCCTGTGACCCACCCTTAGACACCCACCGACCCCACACACACGAAGACGACAAGCGTGCTCCGGCCCACGCGGGAAACAGCCGCGGGAAAAAAACCGCCGCAGCCGGCACCACGACGATCACAACGGCAGACAAGACCCCCGGAGAGACTTGCCTATACGAACATCTGAGACACTTCACCCCGCTGGACTCATTTTAAACAAGGGCTGAATGTGGTAAACCACTAATCTGCCTGTACAGAACATGACTGAGCATGCCTCAGCTGGCTCCGCACCTGGCTCCACCCCTAAGCCCAGGTATAAAGGTGATTGACCTCCAGTCACCCTGGCTTTAAGGATCGGTCTACCAGCAGAGGCATGCTCGTATTCTTTGTTAATAAAAGCCTACTTGTTATAAGTTTAATTCTTAGTCTTCTGGAGTTATTGATGGCGCATCAGGTATAAACGCCAGTATTAATGAACTGACCCATGATGTGTATAAACTCCAGTATTAATAAACAGACACCAGATGGGTATTAACACCACTATTAATAAACTGACCCCAGATAGGTATAAACTCCAGTATTAATAAACTGATACCCACATGGGTATAAACTCCGCTTTTAATAGACCGACCACAGATGGGTATAAACTTCAGTATTAATAAACTGACACCAGATGGGTATATGCTCCGGTAGCAATAAACTGACACCAGATGGGTATAAACTCCGGTATTATAAAACTGACCCCCTGATGGGTATAAACTCCGGTATTAATAAACTGACACCAGACGGGTATAAACTCCGGTATTAATAAACTGACCCAAGATGGGTAGCAACTCCAGTATTAATAAACTGACACCCAGATGGGTATAATCTCCGGTATTAATAAACTGACCTAAGATGGGTATCACGTCCGGTATTGATAAACTGATCCTCGATGTGTATAAACTCCGGTATTAATTAACTGACACCAGATGGGTATAAAATCTGGTATTAATAAGCTGACCCAAGATGGCAATAAACCCTGGTATTAATGAACTGACCCCCTGATGGGTATAAACTCCGGTATTAATAAACTGACCCCAGATGGTTATAAACTCCAGTATTACTAAACTGACTCAAGATGGGTATAAAGTCCGGTGTTAATGAACTGACCCTCGATGTGCATAAACCCCGGTATTAATTAACTGACACCAGATGGGTATAAACTCTGGTATTAATAAACTGACCCAAGATGGCGATAACCTCTGGTATTAATAAACTGACACACTGATGGGTATAAACTCCAATATTAATAAACTGACCCAAGATGGGTATAAACTCCAGTAATAATAAACTGACCCCAGATGGGTATAAACTCCGGTATTAATAAAATATCACCAGATCGGTATAAACTCAGGTATTAATAAACTGACCCCTAGATGAGTATAAACTCCGGTATTAATGAACTGACACCAGATCGGTATAATCACTGGTATTAATAAACTGACACCCAGATGGGTATAAACTCCGATATTAATAAAATGACCCCCTGATGGGTATAATCTCTGGTATTAACAAAGTGACCCCAGATGGGAATAAACTCCAGTATTAAGAAACTGACACCCGATGGGTGTAAACTGCAGTAGTAATAAACTCACCCCAGATGGGTATAAACTCCAGTATTAATAAACTGCCACCCCAATGGGTATAAACTCCGGTATTAATAAACTGACTCTCGATGGTTATAAACTCCGGTATTAATAAACTGACCCCAGATGGGTAAAAACTCCGGTATAAATAAACTGACCCCAGATGGATATAAACTCCGGTATTAATAAAATGACACCAGATGGGTATAAACTCAGGTATTAATAAACTGACCCCCAGATGAGGATAAACTCCAGTATCAATAAAATGACCTCAGATGGTTATAAACTCCGGTATTAATGAACTGACCCCAGATGGGTATAATCTCCGCTATTAATAAACTGACCCAAGATGGGTAGAAACTTCAGTATGAATAAACTGACAGCCAGATGGGTATAAACTCCGATATTAATAAAATGACCCCCTGATCGGTATAAACTCCAGTATTAATAAACTGTCACCCAGATGGGTAAAATCTCCGGCATAATAAACTGACACAAGGTGGCTATAAACTCCGGTATTAATAAGCTGACCCCCAGATGGTTATAAACTCCAGTATTATTAAACCGAACCCCAGAAAAGTTTAAACTCCGGTATTGATAAAGTGACCCCCGATGTGTATAATCTCCAGTATTAATAAGCTGACCCCCAGATGAGTATAAACTCCGGTATTAGTAAACTGACACCAGATAGGTAAAAACTCCAGCATTAATAAGCTGACACCAGATGGGTGATTACTCCAGTGCTAAGAAATTATCCCAAGATGTGTATAAATCCCGGTATTAATAAACTGACCCCCTGATGGGTATATACACCGATATTAATAAACTGACCCACGATGGGTATAATCTCCTGAATTAATAAACTGACCCCCTGCTGGGCATAAACTGCGGTATTAATAAACTGACCCAAGATACCTATAAACTCCGAAATTAATAAACTGACCCCAGATGGGTATAAACTCTGCTAGTAATAAAATTACACCAGATGGTTATAAACTCCGGTATTAATAAACTGACCTCAGATGAGTATAAACTCCGGTATTAATTAACTGACACCAGATGGCTAAAAACTCCGGTATTAATAAACTGACGCCCTGATTTGTATAAACTGCGGTATTAATAAACTAACCTCAGATGGGAATAAACACCTGTATTAAGAAACTGACACCCGATGGGTATAAACTCCTGTATTAATAAACTGCCCACTCGATGATTATAAACTCTGGTATTAACAAACTGTCCCCAGATGGACTAAAACTCCGGTATAAGTAAACTGACCCCAGATGGGTATAAACTCCGGTATTAATAAACTGACCCTCAACGTGTATAAACTCTGGTATTAATAAACTGCGGTAGTAATAAACTCACCCCAGATGGGTATAAACTCCGGTAGTAGTAAAATTACACCAGATGGGCATAAAATCCAGTATTAATAAACTGACACCCCAATGGGTATAAACTCCAGTATTAATAAACTGAGCACTCGATGGTTATAAACTCCGGTATTAATAAACTGACCCCAGATTGGTAAAAACTCCGGTATAAATAAACTATTCCCAGATGGGTATAAACTCCGGTATTATTAAATTGATCTTCGACGTGTATAAACTCCGGCTTTAATAAACTGACCCAGGATGGGTATAAACTATGAATTTAATAAACTGACCCAAGATGTGTCTAAACTCTGCCTATAATAAACCGACCCCAGATGGGTTTAAACACCGGTGTTAGTTAATGCACCTGAGACGGTTAAAAATTCCAGTATTAATAAACTGACCCCAGATAGGTATAAACACCGGTATTAATAAACTGACCCCCGATGGGTATAAACTCCAGTATTAATAAACTAACTCCAGATGGGTATATACTCCGGTATTAATAAACTGATCCCAGATGGGAATAAACTCCTGTATTAAGAAACTGACACCCGATGGGTATAAACCGCGGTATTAATAAACTGACCCCAGATTGGTAAAAGCACCGGTATAAATAAACTGACCCCAGATGGGTATAAACTCCGGTATTAATAAACTGACCCTCGAGGTGTATATACTCCAGTATTAGTAAACTGACCCAGGATGGGTATAAACCCCGAAATTAATAAACTGACCCAAGATGTGTATAAATTCCGCCTATAATAAACCGACCCCAGATGGGTTTAAACACCGGTATTAATAAATGCACCCGAGATGGTTATAAACTCCAGTATTAATAAATTGACCACAGATGGGTATAAACTCCGGTATTAATAAACTGCCCCACGATGGGTTAAAACTCCAGTATTAATAAACTAACTCCAGATGGGTATAAACTCTGGTATTAATAAACTGACCCCCTGATGGGTATAAACTCCAGTATTAATAAACTGACCTAAGATGGATATAAACTCTAGTATTAATAAACTGACCCAAGGTGGGTATAAACTCCGGTATTAATAAAGTGACCCCCGATGTGTATAATCTCCGCTATTTATAAGCTGACCCCCAGATGAGTATAAACTCCGGTATTAGTGAACTGACACCAGATAGGTAAAAACTCCAGCATTAATAAACTGACACCAGATGGGTGAACACTCCAGTGTTAAGAAATTATCCCAAGATGTGTATAAATTCCGGTATTAATAAGCTGACCCCCTGATAGGTATATACACCGGTATTAATAAACTGAGCACGATGGGTATAATCTCCGGAATTAATAAACAGACCCCCTGCTGGGTATAAACTCCGGTATTAATAAACTGACCCAAGATGGGTATAAACTCCATTATTAAGGAACTGACCCCAGATGGGTATAAACTCCGGTAGTAATAAAATGACACCAGATGGGTATAAACTCCGGTATTAATAAATTGAACTCAGATGAGTATAAACTCCGGTATTAATTAACTGACACCAGATGGGTAAAAGCTCCGATATTAATAAACCGACCCCCTGATGGGTATAAACTCGGATATTAATAAACTGACACAAGATGGGTATAAACTCCACTATTAATAAACTGACACCCGATGGGTATAAACTGCGGTATTAATAAACTGACCCCCAGATGGGTATAAGCTCTGGTATTAATTAACTGACCCTAGATGGGAATAAACTCCTGTATTAAGAAACTGATAACCAATGGTTATAAACTGCGGTAGTAATAAACTCACCCCAGATGGGTATAAACTCCAGTATTAATAAACTGACACCCCAATGGGTATAAACTCCAGTATTAATAAACTGACCACTCGACGGTTATAAATTCCGGTATTAATAAACTGACACCAGATGGATAAACTGACACTCGACATGTATAAACTCTGGTATTAATAAACTGACCCAGGATGGGTATAATCTCCGGAATTAATAAACTGACCCCCTGCTGGTTATAAACTCCGGTATTAATAAACTGACCCAAGATGGGTATAAACTCCGGTATTAATAAACTGACCCCAGATGGGTATAAACTCCAGTAGTAATAAAATGAAACCAGATGGGTATCAACTCCGGTATTAATAAACAGACATCAGCTGAGTATAAACTCCGGTATTAATAAGCTGACCCCCAGATGAGTATAAACTCCGGTATTACTAAACTGACACCAGATAGGTAAAAACTCCAGCTTTAATAAACTGACACCAGATGGGTGATTACTCCAGTGTTAAGAAATTATCCCAAGATGTGTATAAATTCCGTTGTTAATAAACTGACCCACTGCTGGGTATAAACTCCGGTATTAATAAACTGACCCAAGATGTGTATATACTCCGGTATTAATAAACTGACCCCAGATGGGTATAAAATCCGGTAGTAATAAAATCACACCAGATGGGTATAAACTCCGGTATTAATAAACTGACACCAGATAGGCAATAACTCCAGCATTAGTAAACTGACACCAGATGGGTGATTACTCCAGTGTTAAGAAATTATCCCAAGATGTGTACAAATTCTGGTATTAATAAACTGACCCACGATGGGTATAATCCCCGCCTATAATAAACCGACCCCAGATAGGTTTAAACACCGGTCTTAATTAATGCACCCGAGACGGTTATAAAATCCACTATTAGTAAACTGACCCCAGATGGGTATAAACTCCGGTATTAATTAATTGACCCCAGATGGGAATAAACTCCTATATTAAGAAACTGACACCCGATGGTTATAAACCGCGGTAGTAATAAACTCACCCCAGATGGGTGTAAACTCCAGTATTAATAAACTGACATCCCAATGGGTATAAACTCCAGTATTAATAAACTGACAACTCGATGTTTATAAACTCCGGTATTAATAAACTGACCCCAGATTGGTAAAAACTCCGGTATAAATAAACTGACCCCAGATGGGTATAAACTCCGGTATTAATAAACTGACCCTCGACGTGTATAAACTCCGGTATTAGTAAACTGACCCAGGATGGGTATAAACCCAGAAATTAATAAACTGACCCAAGATGTGTATAAACTCCGCCTATAATAAACCGACCCCAGATGGGTTTAAACACCGGTATTAATTAATGCATCCGAGATGGTTATAATCTCCAGTATTAATAAATTGACCCCAGATGGGTATAAACTCTGGTATTAATAAACTGCCCCCCGATGGGTATAAACTCCAGTGTTAATAAACTAACTCCAGATGGGTATAAAGTCTGGTATTAATAAACTGACACAAGAGGTATAAATCTCCAGCATTAACAAACTGACACCAGATGGGCATAAACGCTGGAATTAATAAACTGTCCCCCTGATGGGTATAAACTCCAGTATTAATAAACTGTCCTAAGATGGGTATAAACTCCAGTATTAATAAACTGGCCCAAGGTGGGTATAAACTCCGGTATTAATAAAGTGACCCCCGATGTGTATAATCTCCGCTATTAATAAGCTGACTCCCAGATGAGTATAAACTCCGGTATTAGTAAACAGACCCAAGACGGGTATAAACTCCGGTATTAATAAACTGACCCCAGATGGGTATAAACTCCGGTAGTAATAAAATGACACCAGATGGGTATAAACTCCGGTATTAATAAACTGACCTCAGGTGAGTATAAAATCCGGTATTAATAAGCTGACCCCCAGATGAATATAAACTCCGGTATTAGTAAACTGACACCAGGTAGGTAAAAACTCCAGCTTTAATAAACTGACACCAGATGGGTGATTACTCCAGTGTTAAGAAATTATCCCAAGATGTGTATAAATTCCGTTGTTAATAAACTGAACCCTTGATGGGTATATACACCGGTATTAATAAACTGACCACGATGGGTATAAACTCCATAATTAATAAACTGAACCCCTGCTGGGTACAAACTCCGGTATTAATAAACTGACCTCAGATGAGTATAAACTCCGGTATTAATAAGCTGACCACCAGATGAGTAATAACTTCGGTGTTAGTAAACTGACACCAGATAGGTAAAAACTCCAGCATTAATAAACTGACACCAGATGGGTGATTACTCCAGTGTTAAGAAATTATCCCAAGATGTGTATAAATTCCGGTATTAATAAGCTGACCCCCTGAAGGGTATATACACCGGTATTAATAAAGTGATCCACGATGGGTATAATCTCCGGAATTAATAAACTGACCCCCTGCTGGGTATAAACTCTGGTATTAATAAACTGACCCAAGATGCGTATAAACTCCGAAATTAATAAACTGACCCCGATGGGTATAAACCCCGGTAGTAATAAAATGACACCAGATGGGTATAAACTCCGGTATTAATAAACTGTCCCCGATGGGTATAAACCCCGGTATTAATTAACTGACACCAGATGGGTAAAAACTCCGGTATTAATAAACTGACCCCCTGATGGGTATAAACTCCAGTATTAATAACATGACCATAGATGGGTATAAACTCCGCCTACAATAAACGGACCCCAGATGGGTTTAAACACCGGTATTAATAAATGCATCCGAGACGGTTATAAAATCCAGAATTAATAACCTGACCCCAGATGGGTATAAACACCGGTATTAATAAAGTGCCCCCCGATGGGTTTAAACTCCCGTATTAATAAACTAACTCCAGATGGGTATAAACTCTGGTATTATAAACTGACACAAGAGGTATAAATCTCCAGCATTAATAAACTGACACCAGATGGGTATAAACGCTGGTATTAATAAACTGACCCCCTGATGGATATTAACTCCGGTATTAATAAACTGAGCCACGATGCATATAAACTCTGGTATTAATAAACTGACCCCCTGATTGGTATGAACTCCAGTATTAATAAACTGACCTAAGATGGGTATAAACTCCAATATTAATAAATTGACCCAAGGTGGGTATAAACTCCGGTATTAATAAAGTGACCCCCGATGTGTATAATCTCCGGTATTAATAAGCTGACCCGCAGATGTGTATAAACTCCGGTATTAGTAAATTGACCCCAGATAGGTTAAAACTCCAGCATTACTCAACTGACACGAGATCGGTGAATAATGCAGTGTTTAGAAATTATCCCGAGATGTGTATAAATACCGGTATTAATAAACTGAACCCCTGATGGGTATATACACCGGTATTAATAAACTGACCACGATGGGTATAATCTCCGGAATTAAAAACTGACCCCCTGCTGGGTATAAATTCCGGTATTAATAAACTGACCCAAGATGGGTTTAAACTCCGGTATTAGTAAACTGCCCCCAGATGGGTATCAGCTCCGGTAGTAATAAAATGACACCAGATGGGCATAAACTCCGGTATTAATAAACTGACCTCAGATGAGTATAAACTCCGGTATTAATAAGCTGACCCCCAGATGAGTATAAACTCCGGTAATAGTAAACTGACACCAGATAGGTAAAAACTCCAGCATGAATAAACTGACACCAGATGGGTGATTACTCCAGTGTTAAGAAATTATCCCAAGATGTGTATCAATTCCGGTATTAATAAACTGACCCCCTGATGGGTATATTCACCGGTATTAATAAACTGACCCATGATGGGTATAATCTCTGGAATTAATAAACTGACCTCCTGCTGGGTATAAACTCTGGTATTAATAAACTGACCCAAGATGGGTATAAACTCTGCTATTAATAAACTGACCCCAGATGGGTATAAACTCCGGTAGTAATAAAATGACACCAGAAGGGTATAAACTCCGGTATTAATAAACTGACCTCAGATGAGTATAAACTCCGGTATTACTAAACTGACCCCCTGATAGGTATAAACTCCGGTATTAATAAACTGACCAAAGATGGGTATAAACTCCACGATTAATAAATTGACACCCGATAGGTATAAACTGCGGTATTAATAAACTGACCCCCATATGGGTATAAACTCTGGTATTAATAAACTGAAACCAGATGGGTATAAACTGCTGTATTAAGAAACTGACACCCGATGGGTGTAAACTCCGGTATTAATAAACTGACCCCAGATTGGTAAAAACTCCGGTATAAATAAACTATCCCCAGATGGATATTCGCTCCGGTATTATTAAATTGACCCCCGACGTGTATAAACTCCGGTATTAATAAACTGACCAAGGATGGGTATAAACTACGAATTTAATAAACTGACCCAAGATGTGTATAAACTCCGCCTATAATAAACCGACCCCAGATGGGTTTAAACACCGGTATTAATTAATGCACCCGAGACAGATATAAACTCCACTATTAATAAACTGAATACAGATGGGTATAGACTCCGGTATTAATAAACTGGCACCCGATGGGTATAAACTCCATTATTAATAAACTAACTCCAGATGGGTATATACTCCAGTATTAATAAACTGACCCAAGATGGGTTTAAACTCCACTATTAATAAACTGACACCCGATGGGAATAAACTGCGGTATTAATAAACTGACCCCCAGATGGGTAAAAACTCTGGTATTAATAAACTGACCCCAGATGGGAATAAACTCCTGTATTAAGAAACTGACACCCAATGGTTATAAACTGCGGTAGTAATAAACTCACCCCAGATGGGTATAAACTCCAGTATTAATAAACTGGCACCGCAATGTGTATAAACTCCAGTATTAATAAACTGACCTCTCGATGGTTAAAAACTCCGGTATTAATAAACTGATCCCAGATGGGTGTAAACTCCGTTATTATTAAATTGACCCTCGACGTGTATAAACTCCGGTATTATTAAACTGACCCAGGATGGGTATAAAGTCCGAAATTAATAAGCTGACCCAAGATGTGTATAAAATCCGCCTATAATAAACCGACCCCAGATGGGTTTAAACACCGGTATTAATAAATGCACCCGAGACAGTTATAAACTCCAGTATTAACAAACTGACCCCAGATTGTTATAAACTCCGGTATTAATATTCTGACCCCCGATGGGTATAAACTCCAGTATTAATAAACTAACTCCAGATTGGCATAAAGTCTGGTATTAATAAACTGACACAAGATGTATAAATCTCCAGCATTAATAAACTGACTCCAGATGGGGATAATCTCTGGTATTAAGAAACTGACCCCCTGATTGGTATAAACTCCAGTATTAATAAACTGACCTAAGATGAGTATAAACTCCAGTATTAATAAACTGACCCAAGATGTGTAAAACTCCGGTAATAATAAACTGACCCCAGATGGGTATAAAATCCGGTATTAATAAAATGACACCAAATGCCTATAAAGTCATGTATTAATAAACTGACCCCCAGATGAGTATAACCTCCAGTATTAATAAACTGACCTCAGATGGTTATAAACTCCGGTATTAATGAACTGATACCAGATGGGTATAAACTCCGGTATTAATATACTGACCCCAGATGGGTATAAACTCCGGTATTAATGAACTGATACCAGATGGGTATAAACTCCGGTATTAATATACTGACCCCAGATGGGTATAAACTCCGGTATTAATGAACTGATACCAGATGGGTATAAACTCCGGTATTAATATACTGACCCCCAGATGAGTATAAACTCAAGTATTAGAAAACTGACCTCAGATGGTTATAAACTCCAGTATTAATGAACTGACACCAGATGGGCATAAACTCCGGTATTAATAAACTGACCTCAGATGAGTATAAACTCAAGTATTAATAAACTGACCTCAGATGGTTATAAACTCCGGTATTAATGAACTGACACCAGATGGGCATAAACTCCGGTATTAATAAACTGACCCAAGATGGGTATAAACTCCAGTATGAATAAACTGACACCCAGAGGGGTATAAACTCCGGTATTAATAAAATGACCCCCTGATGGGTATAAACTCCAGTATTAATAAAGTGACCCCCGATGTGTATAATCTCCAGTATTAATAAGCTGACCCCACCATGAGGAAAAAGTGCAGCAATTATATACTCACTCCAGATGGGTAAAAACTCCGGTATTAATAAACTGACTCCAGATGGGAATAAACTCCTGTATTAAGAAACTGACACCCGATGGTTATTAACTGCGGCAGTAATAAACTCACCCCAGATGGGTATAAGCTCCAGTATTAATAAACTGACACCCCAATGGGTATAAATTCCAGTATTAATAAACTGACCAATCGATGGTTATAAACTCCGGTATTAATAAACTGATCCCAGATGGGTAAACACTCCGGTATAAATAAATTCACCCCAGATGGGTATAAAATCCGGTATTAATAAACTGACCCTCGACGTGTATAAACTCCAGTATTTATAAACTGACCCAGGATGGGTATAAACTCCGGTATTAATATTCTGACCACGGATGGGTATAAACTCCAGTATTAATAAACTAACATCAGATGGATATAAACACTGGTATTAATAAACTGACACAAGATGTATAAATGTCCAGCATTAATAAACTGACACCGGATGGGTATAAACGCTGATATTAATAAACTGACCCCCTGATGGGTATTAACTCCAGTATTAATAAACTGAGCCATGATGGATATAAGCTCTGGTATTAATAAACTGACCCCCTGATTAGTATAAACTCCAGTATTAATAAACTGACCCAAGGTGGGTATAAACCCCGGTATTAATAAAGTGACCCTCGATATGTATAATCTCCGGTATTAATAAGCTGATCCCCCGATGAGTATAAACTCCGGTATTAGTAAACTGACACCAGATAGGTAAATACTCCTGCATTAATAAACTAACTCCAGATGGGGATAATCTCTGGTATTAATAAAATGACACCCTGATTGGTATAAACTCCAGTATTAATCAACTGACCCAAGATGGGTATAAACTCCGGTAATAATAAACTGAAGCCCAGATGGGTATAAAATCCGGTACTAATTAAATGACACCAGATGGTTATAAACTCAGGTATTAATAAACTGACCCAAGATGGGTAGAAACTCCATTATTAATAAACTGACACCCAGATGGGTAAAAACTCCGGTATTAATAAGCTGACCCCCAGATGGGTATAACCTCCTGTATTAAAAAGTTGACCCCACCAAGAGGATAAAGTCCAGCAATAATATACTCACCCCAGATGGTTAAAAACTCCGGTATTAATAAACTGACCCCAGATGGGTATAAACTCCAGTATTATTAAACTGACCCCCAGAAGAGTATAAACTCCGATATTATTTAAGTGACCCCGATGTATATAATCTCCGGTATTAATAAGCTGACCCCCAAATGATTATAAACTCCGGTATTAGTAAACTGACACCAGATAGGTAAAAGCTCCAGCATTAATAAACTGAAACCAGATGGGTGAATATTCCAGTGTTAAGAAATTTTCCCAAGATGTGTATAAATTCCGGTATTAATAAACTGACCCACGCTGGGTATAATCTCCGGAATTAATAAACTGACCACCTGCTGGTTATAAACTCCGGTATGAATATACTGACCCAAGATGGGTATAAACTCCATTATAAATAAACTGACACCCGATGGGTATAAACTGCGGTATTAATAAACTGACCCCCAGATGGGTCTACACTCTGGTAATAATAAACCGACCCCAGATGGGTATAAACTCCTGTATTAAGAAACTGACACCGAATGGGTATAAACTGCCGTAGCAATAAACTCATTCCAGATGGACATAAACTCCAGTATTAATAAACTGACACCCCAATGTGTATAAACTCCAGTATTAATAAACTGACCACTCGATGGTTATAAACTCCGGTATTAATAAACTGACCACAGATGGGTATAAATTCCGGTAATAATAATCTGACCCCAGATGGGTATAAACTCCGGTATTAATAAACTAACCCCAGATGGGTATAAACTGCGGTATTAATAACCTGACCCTCCATGGGCATAAACTCCGGTATTAATAAACTGTCCCCAGCTGGGTATAAACTCCGGTATTAATATACTGACCCAAGATGGGTAGAAACTCCAGTATGAATAAACTGACACCCAGATGGGTATAAACTCCGGTATTAATAAAATGACGCCCTGATGGGTATAAACTCCAGTATTAATAAACTGACACCCAGATGGGTAAAAACTCCGGTATTAATAAACTGACCCAAGATGGGTATAAACTCTAGTATTAATAAACTGGCCCAAGATGGGTATAAACTCCGGTATTAATAAGCTGAACCCCAGATGGGTATAACCTCCAGTATTAATAAGTTGACCCCACCATGAGGATAAAGTCCATCAATAATATACTCACCCCAGATGGGTAAAAATTCCGGTGTTAATAAACTGACCCCAGATTGGTATAAACTGCAGTATTATTAAACTGACCCCCAGATGAGTATAAACTCCGATATCAATAAAGTGACCCCGATGTGTATAATCTCCGGTATTAATAAGCTGACCCCCAAATGAGTATAAACTCCGGTATTAGTTAACTGACACCAGATAGGTAAAAACTCCAGCATTAATAAACTGACACCAGATGGGTGAATACTCCAGTGTTAAGAAATTATCCCAAGAGGTGTATAAATTCCGGTATTAATAAACTGACCCACGATGGGTATAATCTCTGGAATGAATTATCAGACCCCCTGCTGGTTATAAACTTCGGTATTAATAATCTGACGCAAGATGGGTATAAACTCCAGTATTATTAAACTGACACACGATGGGTATAAACGGCGGTATTAATAAACTGACCCCCAGATGGGTATAAACTCTGGTATTAATAAACTGACACCAGATGGGTATAAACTCCTGTATTAAGAAACTGACACCCGATGGGTATAAACTGCGATAGTAGTAAACGCATCCCAGATGGGTATAAACTCCAGTATTAATAAACTGACCACGCGATGGTTATAAACACCGGTATTAATAAACTGACCACAGATGGGTAAAAACGCCAGTATTAATAAACTGACCCATGATGTGTATAAACTCTAATATTAATAAACAGACACGAGATGGCTATAAACACCAGTATTAATAAACCGACCCCAGATGGGTATAAACTGCAGTATTAATAAACTGACACCAGAAGTGTATAAACTCCGGTATTAATAAACTGACACCAGATGGGTATAAACTCCGGTATTATAAAACTGAACCCCTGATGGGTATAAACTCCGGTATTAATAAACTGACCCCAGATGGGTATAAACTCCGGTAGTAATAAAATGACACCAGATGGGTATAAACTCCGGTATTAATAAACTGAATTCAGATGAGTATAAACTGCGGTATTAATTAACTGACACCAGATGAGTATAAACTCCGGTATTAATAAAATGAACCCCTGATGTGTATAAACTCCAGTATTAATAAACTGACACCCAGATGGGTAAAAACTCCGGTATTAATAAACTGATGCAAGATGGGTATAAACTCCTGTATTAATAAGCTGACCCCCAGATGGGTATAACCTCCAGTATTAATAAGCTGTCCCCACCATGAATATAAAGTCCAGCAATAATATACTCACCCCAGATGGGTAAAAACTCCGGTATTAATAAACAGACCCCAGATGGGTATAAACTCCAGTAATATTAAACTGACTCCCAGAAGAGTATAATCTCCGGTATTAATAAAATGACTCCCGATGTGTATAATCTCTAGTATTAATAAGCTGACCCCACCATGAGGATAAAGTCCAGCAATAATATACTCACCCAAGATAGGTATAAATTCCGGTATTAATAAACTGAACCCCACATGGGCATAAACTCTGGCAATAATAAACTGACACCAGATGTGTATAAACTCTGTATTAATAAACTGACCCCCTAATTGGTATAACCTCCGTTATTAATAAACTGACCCCAGATGGGTATAAAAGCCAGTTTTAATAAACTGAACCATGATGTGTATAAACTCCAGTATTAATAAACAGGCACCAGATGGGTATAAACACCAGTATTAATAAACTGAGCCTAGATAGGTATAAACTTCAGTATTAATAAACTGACCCCAAATGGGTATAAACTCCGCTTTTAATAAACCGACCCCAGATGGGTATAAAATGCAGTATTAATAAACTGACACCAGATGGGTATAAACTGCGGTATAAATAAACTGACACCAGATGGGAATAAAATCCATAAAACTGACCCCCTGATGGGTATAAACTGCGGTATTAATTAACTGACACCAGATGGGTATAAACTCCGGTATTAATAAACTGACCCAAGATGGGTAGCAACTCCAGTATTAATAAACTGACACCCAGATCGGTATAAACTACGGTATTAATAAACTGACCCAAGATGGGTATAACGTCCGGTATTGATAAACTGACCCTCGATGTGTATAAACTCCGGTATTAATTAACTGACACCAGATGGTTATAAAATCTGGCATTAATAAACTGACCTAAGATGGCAATAAAATCTGGTATTAATAAACTGACCCCCTGATGGGTAAAAACTCCGATATTATTAAACTGACACAAGATGGGTATAAACTCCGGTATTAATAAACTGACCCCAGATGGGTATAAACTCCAATATTAATAAACTGACCCAAGATGTGTATAAAGTCCGTTATTAATAAACTGACCTTCGATGTGGATAAACCCCGGTATTAATTAACTGACACCAGATGTGTATAAACTCTGGTATTAATAAACTGACCCAAGATGGTGATAACCTCTGGTATTAATAAACTGGCACCCTGATGGGTATAAATTCCAGTATTAATGAACTGACCCAAGATGAGTAAAAACTCCGGTAATAATAAACTGACGCCAGAGGGTTATAAACTCCGGTATTAATAAAATGACACCAGCTGGGTATAAACTGAGGTATTAATAAACTGACCCCCAGATGAGTATAAACTCCTGTATTAATAAACTGACCTCAGATGTTTATAAACTCCGGGCTTAATGAATTGACACCAGGTGGGTATAAACTCCGGTATTAATAAACTGACACAAGTGGTATAAATCTCCAGCATTAATAAACTGACCCCCTGATGTGTATTAACTCCGGTATTAATAAACTGATCCATGATGGATATAATCTCTGGTATTAATAAACTGACCCAAGGTGGGTATAAACTCCGGTATTAATAAAGTGACCCCCGATGTGTATAATCTCCGGTATTAATAAGCTGACCCCCAGATGATTATAAACTCTGGTATTAGTAAACTGACACCAGATGGGTAAAAACTCCGGTATTAATAAACTGACCCACGATGTGTACAAGTTTAAACACCGGTATAAATAAATGCAACCGGGACGGTTATAAACTCCAGTATTAACAAACTGACCCCAGATGGGTATAAACTCCGGTATTAATAAACTGACCCCCGATGGGTATAAAGTCCAGTATTAATAAACTAAGTCCAGATGGGTATAAACTCTGGTATTAATAAACTGACAACAGATGGGTATAAACGCTGGTATTAATAAACTGACACCAGATGGGTATAAACGCTGGTATTAATAAACTGACCCCTGATAGGTATAAACTCCGGTATTAATAAACTGACCCCTGATAGGTATAAACTCCGGTATTAATAAACTGACCCCAGATGGGAATATACTCCGGTATTATTGAACTGACACCAGATGAGTAGAAAGTCCAGTATTAATAAACTGGCCCGAGATGGGTATAAACTCAGGTATTAATGAACTCACCCCAGAAGGTTATAATCTCCGGTGTTAACAAACTGACCCCCTGATGGGTATGAACTCCGCAATTAATAAACTGATCCCCAGATGGGTGTCAACTCCGGTATTACTAAACTGTCACCCAAATGTGTGTATTCTCCAGCTTTAATAAAGTGACCCATGATGTGTATAAACACAGTATTAATAAGCTGACCCCCAGATGGTTGTTAACTCCGGTATTAATAAACTGACCCCCAGATGTGTATGAACTCCTGTATTACTAAACTGACCCCCAGAGGGGTATATTCTCCAGCTTTAATAAACTGACCCATGATGTGTATAAACTCCAGTATTAATAAAGTAACACCCAGATGGGCATATCCTCCAGTATTAACAAACTGACCCATGATGTGTATAAACGCCGGTATTAATAAACTGACCCCAGATCGGCATAAACTCCGGTATTAATAAACTGAGCCATGATGTATATAAACTCCAGTATTAATAAACAGACACCAGATGGGTATAAACACCAGTATTAATAAACTGACACCTGCTAGGTATAAACTCCGGTATTAATAAACTGACCCCCAAATGGGTATAAACTCCATTAATAAACTGACCCCAGATGGGTTTTAGCTCTGTTATTAAAAAAATGTCCTCCAGATGGGTATAAACTCTGGTATTAATAAACTGACTCGCAGATGGGTATAAACTCCGGTATTAATAAACTGACCCCCAGATGGGTTTCAACTACGGTATTAATAAACTGACCCCGGATGGGTATGAACTGCGGTTTTAAGAAACTGACTCAGGTTGGGTATAAACAGTGGTATGTATATACTGACCCACTGATGGGTATTAACTCCGGTTTTAATAAACTGACCCACGATGTGAATAAATTCCTGTATTAATTAACTGACCCCCAGATGGGTAAAAACTCCGGTATTAATAAACTGAACCCATATGGGTATAAACTGCGGTATTACTAAACTGACTCAGGTTGGGTATAAACAGTGGTATGCATATACTGACTCACTGATGGGTATTAACTCCCGTTTTAATAAACTGACCCCTGATAGATATAAACTCCGGTATTAATAAACTGACCCCAGATGGGAATATACTCCGGTATTAATGAACTGACACCAGATGAGTAGAAAGTCCAGTATTAAAAAACTGACCCGAGATGGGTATAAACTCAGGTATTAATGAACTCACCCCAGAAGGTTATAATCTCCGGTGTTAACAAACTGACCCCCTGATGGGTATGAACTCCGCAATTAATAAACTGATCCCTAGAGGGGTGTAAACTCCGGTATTGCTAAACTGTCACCCAAATGTGTGTATTCTCCAGCTTTAATAAAGTGACCCATGATGTGTATAAACACAGTATTAATAAGCTGACCCCCAGATGGTTGTAAACTCCGGTATTAATAAACTGACCCCCAGATGTGTATGAACTCCTGTATTACTAAACTGACCCCCAGAGGGGTATATTCTCCAGCTTTAATAAACTGACCCATGATGTGTATAAACTCCAGTATTAATAAAGTAACACCCAGATGGGCATATCCTCCAGTATTAACAAACTGACCCATGATGTGTATAAACGCCGGTATTAATAAACTGACCCCAGATCGGCATAAACTCCGGTATTAATAAACTGAGCCATGATGTATATAAACTCCAGTATTAATAAACAGACACCAGATGGGTATAAACACCAGTATTAATAAACTGACACCTGCTAGGTATAAAATCCGGTATTAATAAACTGACCCCCAAATGGGTATAAACTCCGCTATTAATATACCGTCACCATTTGGGTATAAACTCTGGTATTAAAAAACTGACCCCCTTATGTGTATAAACTCCGGTATTAATAAACTGACCCAAGATGGGTAGGAACTCCAGTATTAATAATGACACCCAGATGTGTATAAACTCAGGTATTATTAAACTGCCCTAAGCTGGGTTTAAACTCCGGTATTAATAAACTGACACCAGATGGGTATAAACTCTGGTATTAATAAACTGACCTAAGCTGGGTATAAACTCCGGTATTAATAAACTGACCGCAGAAGGTTTAAAACTCCGGTGTTAATAAACTAACCCCCGTTGGGTATAAACTCCGGTAATAATAAACTGACCCCAGATGGGTATAAACTCCAGTATTAAGAAACTGACCCCAGATGGGTACATACTCCGGTATTAATAAACTGACCCCAGATGGGTATCAACTCATGTATTAATTATCTGACCCCAGATGGGTATAAACTCCGGTATTAATAACCTAACCCCAGATGGGTTTTAACTGCGGTATTAATAACCTTACCCTCCATGGGCATAAACTCCTATATTACTAAACTGTCCCCAGCTGGGTTTAAACTACAGTATTAATAAACTGACCACGGATGGGTAAAAACTCCAGTGCTAATAAACTGACCCAGGATGTGTATAAACTCCAGTATTAATAAACTGATCCCAGATTGGTATAATTCCGGTATTAATAAACTGAACCCAGATGGTTATAATCTCCGGTATTAATAAACTGATCCTCGATGTGTATTTACTCCGGTATTAATAAATTGACCCCAGATGGGTAAAATCTCCGGTATTAATAAACAGACCCCAGATGTGTATAAACTTCGGTTTAATAAACTGACCCCAGATGGGTAAAAACTCTGGAATTAATAAACTGACCCCCAGCTGGATATAAACTGCCATATAAATTTACTGACCCTCTGATGGTTATTAACTCCGGTATTATTAAACTTACCCACGATGTGTATATATTCCAGTATTAATAAACTGACCCCCAGATGGGTATAACCTCTGTTATTAATAAACTGACACCTAAATGGTTATAAACTCTGGTGTTAATAAACTGACCTCCTGATGGTTATTAACCCCGGTATTAATAAACTGACCCACGATGTGTACAAATTCCGGTATTAATGAACTGACATCCAGATGGATATAACCTCTGGTATTAATAAACTGACACCCAAATAGGTATAAACTCCGGTGTTAATAATCTGACCACAGATGGGTAAAAACTCCGGTATTAATAAACTAACACCACATGGGTATAAACTCCGGTCTTAATAAACTGACCCCCCGATCAGTATAAACTACAGGATTAATAAACTGTAGCCGAAGTGTATAAACTCCGGTATTAATAAACTGACCCCCGATGTGTATAAACTCCGGTATTATTAAACTGACCCCCCGATGGGTATAAACTCCATTATTAATAAACTGAGCTCCCAATGAGCATAAACTCCAGTATTAATAAACTGACGCCCAGATGGGTATAATCTCCAGTATTAACAAACTGACCCCCCGATGAGTGTAAACTCCGGTATTAATAAACTGAACCCCGTTGAGTATAAACTCCAGTATTAATAAACTGACCTCCCAATGAGTATAAACTCCAGTATTAATAAACTGACCCCCCGATGATGAAATGCTCCAGTATTAATAATCTGACACCTGATGGGTATAAACTCCGGTATTAATAAACTGACACCAGATGAGTATAAACTTCTGTATTAATGAACTGACCCCATGATGAGGATAAACTCCACTTTTAATAATCTGACCCCCGATGGGTAAAAATTTCGGTATTAATAAACTGTCCCAAGCAGAGAATAAACTGCTGTATTAATAAACTGACTCCCTGAATTGTACAAACTCCGGTATTAATAAATTGACAGCGGATGGGTATAATCTCCGGTGTTAATAAACTGACCCCCTGATGGGTCTAAACTCCGGTATTAATACATTGACAACAGATGGGTATAAACTCCGGTATTAATAAACTGACCCCCAGATGGGTATAATCTCCAGTATTAACAAACTGACACAAGATGTGTATAATCTCCGGTATTAATAAACTGACTCCCGATGTGTATAATCTCCGGTATTAATAAACTGACTCCCGATGGGTATAATCTCCGGTATTAATAAACTGGCTCCCAGATGTGTAGAAACTCCAGTATTAATAAACTGACCCCCAGATGGGTAAAACCTCTGGTATTAATAAACTGACACCAGACGGGTAAATGCTCCGTTATTAAAAAAGTGACCACCCATGAGTATAAACTCCGGTATTAATAAACAAACCGCAGATGGGTAAAAACTCCGGTATTAATAATCTGACCCCACAATGAGTATAAACTCCCGTATTAATAAACTGACCTCAGATGGGTATAAACTCCAGTATTATTAAACTGACCCCCAGATGGGTATAAACTTCGGTATTAATAAACTGACCGCCAGATGGTTATAAACTTCGGTATTAATAAACTGACACCAGATGGGTATAAACTCTGGTATTAAGAAACTGACACCAGATGGATATAGAGTCTCCGGTATAATGAACTGACCCCAGATGGTTATAAATTCCAGTATTAATAAACTGACACCCAGATAGGTGTTTACTCCGGTATTAATAAACTGACCCACGATGGGTATAAACTCCGGTATTAATAAACTGACCCTGAGATGGGTATAAACTCCAGTATTAATAAACTGACCCCCAGAAGGGTAAATACTCCGGTATTAATAAACTGACCCCCTGATGGGTATAATCTCCGGTATTAATAACCTGACTCCCTGATGTGTATAAATACCGGTAACGATAAACTGAACCCAGATGGGTAAAAACTGTGGTATTATTATACTGACCCCGAGATGTGTTTAATCACCAGTATTAATCAACAGACCCCCAGATGGATATAAACTCCGGTATTAATAAACTGAACCGAGATGTGAAAAAACTACAGTATCAATAAACTTACACCAGATGTGTATAAACTCCGGTATTAATAAACTGACCCCCTGATGGGTATAAGCTCTGGTATTAATAAACTGACACATGATGTGTATAATCTCCGGTATTAATAAACTGACACAATGATGGGTATAAATTTAAGTTTAATAAATTGACACCCAGATGGGTATGAACTCTATATTAATAAACTCACCACAGACGGGTATAAACTCCGGTATTAATAAACTGACCCGCGATGAGTATAAAGTCCAGCATTAATAAATTTACCCCCAGATGGGTATAAACTCCAGTATTAATAAACTGAGCCCCAGATGGGTATAAACTCCAGCATTAATAAACTGAGCCACAGATGGGTATAAACTCCAGTATGAATAAACTGACTCCCAGATGCGTATGCACTCCAGTATTAATAAACTGACTCCCAGATGGGTATAAACTCCAGTACTAAGAAACTGATCCCCAGATAGCTATAAACTCCAGTATTATTAATCTAACCAGAGATGTGTAAAAACTCCAGTATTAATGAACTGGCCCCCAGATGGGTATAAACTCTGGTATTAATAAACTGACCCCAGATTGGTATAAACTCCTGTATTAATAAACTGAGACCCGATGGGTATAAACTGCGGTAGTAATAAACTCACCCCAGATGGGTATAAACTCCAGTATTTATAAACTGACCCCCCAGTGGGTGTAAACTCCAGTATTAATAAACTGACCCCCCAATGGGTGTAAACTCCAGTATTAATAAACTGACCGCTCGACGGGTATAAACTCTGGTATTAATAAACTGACACCGGATGGGTAAAAATTATGGTATAAAATAAATGACCCCAGATGGGTTTAAACTCCGGTATAAATAAACTGACCCCCGATGTGAATAAACTCCGGTATTAATAAACTGACCCCAGATTGGAATAAACTCCGGTATTAATAAATTGACCCCAGATGGGTATAAACTTCGATATTAATAAACTGAACACATATGGGTATCAATCCAGTATTAATAAACTGACCCAAAATTGTTATAATCTCCGATATTAATAAACTGATCCTCGATGTGTATTAACTCCGGTACTAATAAACTGACCCCAGATGGGTAAAATCTCCGGTATTAATAAACAGACCCCAGGTGTGTATAAACTCCAGTGTTAATAAACTGACGCCAGAAGTGTAAAAACTCCGGAATGAATAAACTGACCCCTGATGGGTATAAACTGCCGTATTAATTTACTGATCCTCTGATGGGTATTAATTCCGGTATTAATAAACTGCCCCACGATGTGTATAAATTCCAGTATTAATAAACTGACACCCAAATGGGTATAAACTCCGGTGTTAGTAAACTGACCCCCAGATGGGTATAAACTCCGGTATTAATAAACTAACCCCAGATGGGTATAAACTGCGATATTAATAACCTGACCCTCCATGGGCATAAACTCCGGTATTAATAAACTGTCCCCAGCTGGGTTTAAACTCCAGTATTAAAAAACTGAACACAGATGTGTATAAACTCCAGTATTAATAAACTGATCCCAGATTCGTGTAACTCCGGTATTAATAAATTGACCCCAGATGGGTCAAATCTCCGGTATTAATAAACAGATCCCAGATGTGTATAAACTCCTGTATTAATAAACTGAACCCAGATGGTTAAAAATTCCGGAATTAATAAACTGACACCCAAATGGGTATAAACTCCGGTGTTAATAAACTGACCCTAGATGGGTAAAAATTCCGGTATTAATAAACAAACACCACATGGGTATAAACGCCGGTATTAAGAAAATGAACCCCGATAATTATAAACTCCGGTATTAATAAACAGACACCCGATGGGTTTTAGCTCCGGTATTAATAAAATGTCCACCAGATAGGTATGAACACCGGTATTACTAAACTGATCCCCGATGTCTACAAACTCCAGTATTAATAAACTGACCTCAGAAGGGTTTTATCTATGGTATTAATAAAATGTCCTCCAGATGGGTATAAACTTCGGTATTAATAAACTGACTCGCAGATGGGGATAAACTCCGGTATTAATTAACTGACCCCCAGAAGGGTATCAATTCCGGTATGAATAAACTGACCCAGGATGGGTATAAACTGCGGTATTAATAAACTGACACCAGATGGGTATTATCTCCGGTATTAATAAACTGACCCCCAGATGTGTATAAACGCCGGCATTAATAAACTGACGACAGATTGGTATAAACTCCGGTATTAATAAACTGACCCCCGATGGATATAAACTCCAGTATTTATAAACTGACCCCAGATGGGTATGAACTGCGGTTTTAAGAAACTGACTCAGGTTGGGTATAAACAGTGGTATGTATATACTGACCCACTGATGGGTATTAACTCCGGTTTTAATAAACTGACCCACGATGTGAATAAATTCCTGTATTAATTAACTGACCCCCAGATGGGTAAAAACTCCGGTATTAATAAACTGAACACATATGGGTATAAACTGCGGTATTACTAAACTGACTCAGGTTGGGTATAAACAGTGGTATGTATATGCTGACTCACTGATGGGTATTAACTCCCGTTTTAATAAACTGACCCCTGATAGGTATAAACTCCGGTATTAATAAACTGACCCCAGATGGGAATATACTCCGGTATTAATGAACTGACACCAGATGAGTAGAAAGTCCAGTATTAAAAAACTGACCCGAGATGGGTATAAACTCAGGTATTAATGAACTCACCCCAGAAGGTTATAATCTCCGGTGTTAACAAACTGACCCCCTGATGGGTATGAACTCCGCAATTAATAAACTGATCCCCAGATGGGTGTAAACTCCGGTATTACTAAACTGTCACCCAAATGTGTGTATTCTCCAGCTTTAATAAAGTGACCCATGATGTGTATAAACACAGTATTAATAAGCTGACCCCCAGATGGTTGTAAACTCCGGTATTAATAAACTGACCCCCAGATGTGTATGAACTCCTGTATTACTAAACTGACCCCCAGAGGGGTATATTCTCCAGCTTTAATAAACTGACCCATGATGTGTATAAACTCCAGTATTAATAAAGTAACAACCAGTTGGGCATATCCTCCAGTATTAACAAACTGACCCATGATGTGTATAAACGCCGGTATTAATAAACTGACCCCAGATCGGCATAAACTCCGGTATTAATAAACTGAGCCATGATGTATATAAACTCCAGTATTAATAAACAGACACTAGATGGGTATAAACACCAGTATTAATAAACTGACACCTGCTAGGTATAAACTCCGGTATTAATAAACTGACCCCCAAATGGGTATAAACCCCGCTATTAATATACCGTCACCATTTGGGTATAAACTCTGGTATTAAAAAACTGACCCCCTTATGTGTATAAACTCCGGTATTAATAAACTGACCCAAGATGGGTAGGAACTCCAGTATTAATAAGCTGACACCCAGATGTGTATAAACTCAGGTATTATTAAACTGCCCTAAGCTGGGTTTAAACTCCGGTATTAATAAACTGACATCAGATGGGTATAAACTCTGGTATTAATAAACTGACCTAAGCTGGGTATAAACTCCGGTATTAATAAACTGACCGCAGATGGTTTAAAACTCCGGTGTTAATAAACTGACCCCCGTTGGGTATAAACTCCGGTATTAATCAACTGACCCCAGATGGGTATAAACTCCAGTATTAAGAAACTGACCCCAGATGGGTACATACTCCGGTATTAATAAACTGACCCCAGATGGGTATAAATTCCGGTAATAATAAACTGACCCCTGATGGGCATAAACTCCGGTATTAATAAACTGAACCCAGATGGGTATCAACTCATGTATTAATTATCTGACCCCAGATGGGTATAAACTCCGGTATTAATAACCTAACCACAGATGGGTATTAACTGCGGTATTAATAACCTTACCGTCCATGGGCATAAACTCCTATATTACTAAACTGTCCCCAGCTGGGTTTAAACTACAGTATTAATAAACTGACCACGGATGGGTAAAAACTCCAGTGCTAATAAACTGACCCAGGATGTGTATAAACTCCAGTATTAATAAACTGATCCCAGATTGGTATAATTCCGGTATTAATAAACTGACCCCAGATGGTTATAATCTCCGGTATTAATAAACTGATCCTCGATGTGTATTTACTCCGGTATTAATAAACTGACCCCAGATGGGTAAAATCTCCGGTATTAATAAACAGACCCCAGATGTGTATAAACTTCGGTTTAATAAACTGACCTCAGATGGGTAAAAACTCTGGAATTAATAAACTGACCCCCAGCTGAATATAAACTGCCATATAAATTTACTGACCCTCTGATGGTTATTAACTCCGGTATTATTAAACTTACCCACGATGTGTATATATTCCAGTATTAATAAACTGACCCCCAGATGGGTATAACCTCTGTTATTAATAAACTGACACCTAAATGGTTATAAACACTGGTGTTAATAAACTGACCTCCTGATGGTTATTAACCCCGGTATTAATAAACTGACCCACGATGTGTACAAATTCCGGTATTAATGAACTGACATCCAGATGGATATAACCTCTGGTATTAATAAACTGACACCCAAATAGGTATAAACTCCGGTGTTAATAATCTGACCACAGATGGGTAAAAACTCCGGTATTAATAAACTAACACCACATGGGTATAAACTCCGGTCTTAATAAACTGACCCCCCGATCAGTATAAACTACGGGATTAATAAACTGAAGCCGAAGTGTATAAACTCCGGTATTAATAAACTGACCCCCGATGTGTATAAACTCCGGTATTATTAAACTGACCCTCCGATGGGTATAAACTCCAGTATTAATAAACTGACCTCCCAATGAGCATAAACTCCAGTATTAATAAACTGACGCCCAGATGGGTATAATCTCCAGTATTAACAAACTGACCCCCCGATGAGTGTAAACTCCGGTATTAATAAACTGAACCCCGTTGAGTATAAACTCCAGTATTAATAAACTGACCTCCCAATGAGTATAAACTCCAGTATTAATAAACTGACCCTCCGATGATGATATGCTCCAGTATTAATAATCTGACACCTGATGGGTATAAACTCCGGTATTAATAAACTGACACCAGATGAGTATAAACTTCTGTATTAATGAACTGACCCCATGATGAGGATAAACTCCACTTTTAATAATCTGACCCCCGATGGGAAAAAATTCCGGTATTAATAAACTGTCCCAAGCAGAGAATAAACTGCTGTATTAATAAACTGACTCCCTGAATAGTACAAACTCCGGTATTAATAAATTGACAGCGGATGGGTATAATCTCCGGTGTTAATAAACTGACCCCCTGATGGGTCTAAACTCCGGTATTAATACATTGACAACAGATGGGTATAAACTCCGGTATTAATAAACTGACCCCCAGATGGGTATAATCTCCAGTATTAACAAACTGACACAAGATGTGTATAATCTCCGGTATTAATAAACTGACTCCCGATGTGTATAATCTCCGGTATTAATAAACTGGCTCCCAGATGTGTAGAAACTCCAATATTAATAAACTGACCCCCAGATGGGTAAAACCTCTGGTATTAATAAACTGACACCAGACGGGTAAATGCTCCGTTATTAAAAAAGTGACCACCCATGAGTATAAACTCCGGTATTAATAAACAAACCGCAGGTGGGTAAAAACTCCGGTATTAATAATCTGACCCCCCAATGAGTATAAACTCCGGTATTAATAAACTGACCTCAGATGGGTATAAACTCCAGTATTATTAAACTGACCCCCAGATGGGTATAAACTTCGGTATTAATAAACTGACCGACAGATGATTATAAACTTCGGTATTAATAAACTGACACCAGATGGGTATAAACTCTGCTTTTAAGAAACTGACACCAGATGGATATATAGTCTCCGGTATAATGAACTGACCCCAGATGGTTATAAATTCCAGTATTAATAAACTGACACCCAGATAGGTGTTTACTCCGGTATTAATAAACTGACCCACGATGGGTATAAACTCCGGTATTAATAAGCTGACCCTGAGATGGGTATAAACTCCAGTATTAATAAACTGACCCCCAGAAGGGTATAATCTCCGGTATTAATAAACTGACTCGCTGATGTGTATAAATACCGGTAACGATAAACTGAACCCAGATGGGTAAAAACTGTGGTATTATTATACTGACCCCGAGATGTGTATAATCACCAGTATTAATCAACAGACCCCCAGATGGATATAAACTCCGGTATTAATAAACTGAACCGAGATGTGAAAAAACTACAGTATCAATAAACTTACACCAGATGTGTATAAACTCCGGTATTAATAAACTGACCCCCTGTTGGGTATAAGCTCTGGTATTAATAAACTGACACATGATGTGTATAATCTCCGGTATTAATAAACTGACACAATGATGGGTATAAATTTAAGTTTAATAAATTGACACCCAGATGGGTATGAACTCTATATTAAGAAACTCACCACAGACGGGTATAAACTCCGGTATTAATAAACTGACCCGCGATGAGTATAAAGTCCAGCATTAATAAATTTACCCCCAGATGGGTATAAACTCCAGTATTAATAAACTGAGCCCCAGATGGGTATAAACTCCAGCATTAATAAACTGAGCCACAGATGGGTATAAACTCCAGTATGAATAAACTGACTCCCAGATGCGTATGCACTCCAGTATTAATAAACTGACTCCCAGATGGGTATAAACTCCAGTACTAAGAAACTGACCCCCAGATAGCTATAAACTCCAGTATTATGAACTTAACCAGAGATGTGTAAAAACTCCAGTATTAATGAACTGACACCAGATGGGTATAAACTCCGGTATTAATAAACTGGCCCCCAGATGGGTATAAACTCTGGTATTAATAAACTGACCCCAGATTGGTATAAACTCCTGTATTAATAAACTGAGACCCGATGGGTATAAACTGCGGTTGTAATAAACTCACCCCAGATGGGTATAAGCTCCAGTATTAATAAACTGACCCCCCAGTGGGTGTAAACTCCAGTATTAATAAACTAACCCCCCAATGGGTGTAAACTCCAGTATTAATAAACTGACCGCTCGATGGGTATAAACTCTGGTATTAATAAACTGACACCAGATGGGTAAAAATTATGGTATAAAAAAAATGACCCCAGATGGGTTTAAACTCCGGTATAAATAAACTGATCCCCGATGTGAATAAACTCCGGTATTAATAAACTGACCCCAGATTGGAATAAACTCCGGTATTAATAAATTGACCCCCGATGGGTATAAACTTCGATATTAATAAACTGACACCAGATGAGTATAAACTTCTGTATTAATGAACTGACCCCATGATGAGGATAACCTCCACTTTTAATAATCTGACCCCCGATGGGTAAAAATTTCGGTATTAATAAACTGTCCCAAGCAGAGAATAAACTGCTGTATTAATAAACTGACTCCCTGAATTGTACAAACTCCGGTATTAATAAATTGACAGCGGATGGGTATAATCTCCGGTGTTAATAAACTGACCCCCTGATGGGTCTAAACTCCGGTATTAATACATTGACAACAGATGGGTATAAACTCCGGTATTAATAAACTGACCCCCAGATGGGTATAATCTCCAGTATTAAAAAACTGACACAAGATGTGTATAATCTCCGGTATTAATAAACTGACTCCCGATGTGTATAATCTCCGGTATTAATAAACTGACTCCCGATGGGTATAATCTCCGGTATTAATAAACTGGCTCCCAGATGTGTAGAAACTCCAGTATTAATAAACTGACCCCCAGATGGGTAAAACCTCTGGTATTAATAAACTGACACCAGACGGGTAAATGCTCCGTTATTAAAAAAGTGACCACCCATGAGTATAAACTCCGGTATTAATAAACAAACCGCAGATGGGTAAAAACTCCGGTATTAATAATCTGACCCCACAATGAGTATAAACTCCCGTATTAATAAACTGACCTCAGATGGGTATAAACTCCAGTATTATTAAACTGACCCCCAGATGGGTATAAACTTCGGTATTAATAAACTGACCGCCAGATGGTTATAAACTTCGGTATTAATAAACTGACACCAGATGGGTATAAACTCTGGTATTAAGAAACTGACACCAGATGGATATAGAGTCTCCGGTATAATGAACTGACCCCAGATGGTTATAAATTCCAGTATTAATAAACTGACACCCAGATAGGTGTTTACTCCGGTATTAATAAACTGACCCATGATGGGTATAAACTCCGGTATTAATAAACTGACCCTGAGATGGGTATAAACTCCAGTATTAATAAACTGACCCCCAGAAGGGTAAATACTCCGGTATTAATAAACTGACCCCCTGATGGGTATAATCTCCGGTATTAATAACCTGACTCCCTGATGTGTATAAATACCGGTAACGATAAACTGAACCCAGATGGGTAAAAACTGTGGTATTATTATACTGACCCCGAGATGTGTTTAATCACCAGTATTAATCATCAGACCCCCAGATGGATATAAACTCCGGTATTAATAAACTGAACCGAGATGTGAAAAAACTACAGTATCAATAAACTTACACCAGATGTGTATAAACTCCGGTATTAATAAACTGACCCCCTGATGGGTATAAGCTCTGGTATTAATAAACTGACACATGATGTGTATAATCTCCGGTATTAATAAACTGACACAATGATGGGTATAAATTTAAGTTTAATAAATTGACACCCAGATGGGTATGAACTCTATATTAATAAACTCACCACAGACGGGTATAAACTCCGGTATTAATAAACTGACCCGCGATGAGTATAAAGTCCAGCATTAATAAATTTACCCCCAGATGGGTATAAACTCCAGTATTAATAAACTGAGCCCCAGATGGGTATAAACTCCAGCATTAATAAACTGAGCCACAGATGGGTATAAACTCCAGTATGAATAAACTGACTCCCAGATGCGTATGCACTCCAGTATTAATAAACTGACTCCCAGATGGGTATAAACTCCAGTACTAAGAAACTGATCCCCAGATAGCTATAAACTCCAGTATTATTAATCTAACCAGAGATGTGTAAAAACTCCAGTATTAATGAACTGGCCCCCAGATGGGTATAAACTCTGGTATTAATAAACTGACCCCAGATTGGTATAAACTCCTGTATTAATAAACTGAGACCCGATGGGTATAAACTGCGGTAGTAATAAACTCACCCCAGATGGGTATAAACTCCAGTATTAATAAACTGACCCCCCAGTGGGTGTAAACTCCAGTATTAATAAACTGACCCCCCAATGGGTGTAAACTCCAGTATTAATAAACTGACCGCTCGACGGGTATAAACTCTGGTATTAATAAACTGACACCGGATGGGTAAAAATTATGGTATAAAAAAAATGACCCCAGATGGGTTTAAACTCCGGTATAAATAAACTGACCCCCGATGTGAATAAACTCCGGTATTAATAAACTGACCCCAGATTGGAATAAACTCCGGTATTAATAAATTGACCCCAGATGGGTATAAACTTCGATATTAATAAACTGAACACATATGGGTATCAATCCAGTATTAATAAACTGACCCAAAATTGTTATAATCTCCGATATTAATAAACTGATCCTCGATGTGTATTAACTCCGGTACTAATAAACTGACCCCAGATGGGTAAAATCTCCGGTATTAATAAACAGACCCCAGGTGTGTATAAACTCCAGTGTTAATAAACTGACGCCAGAAGTGTAAAAACTCCGGAATGAATAAACTGACCCCTGATGGGTATAAACTGCCGTATTAATTTACTGATCCTCTGATGGGTATTAATTCCGGTATTAATAAACTGCCCCACGATGTGTATAAATTCCAGTATTAATAAACTGACACCCAAATGGGTATAAACTCCGGTGTTAGTAAACTGACCCCCAGATGGGTATAAACTCCGGTATTAATAAACTAACCCCAGATGGGTATAAACTGCGATATTAATAACCTGACCCTCCATGGGCATAAACTCCGGTATTAATAAACTGTCCCCAGCTGGGTTTAAACTCCAGTATTAAAAAACTGAACACAGATGTGTATAAACTCCAGTATTAATAAACTGATCCCAGATTCGTGTAACTCCGGTATTAATAAATTGACCCCAGATGGGTCAAATCTCCGGTATTAATAAACAGATCCCAGATGTGTATAAACTCCTGTATTAATAAACTGAACCCAGATGGTTAAAAATTCCGGAATTAATAAACTGACACCCAAATGGGTATAAACTCCGGTGTTAATAAACTGACCCTAGATGGGTAAAAATTCCGGTATTAATAAACAAACACCACATGGGTATAAACGCCGGTATTAAGAAAATGAACCCCGATAATTATAAACTCCGGTATTAATAAACAGACACCCGATGGGTTTTAGCTCCGGTATTAATAAAATGTCCACCAGATAGGTATGAACACCGGTATTACTAAACTGATCCCCGATGTCTACAAACTCCAGTATTAATAAACTGACCTCAGAAGGGTTTTATCTATGGTATTAATAAAATGTCCTCCAGATGGGTATAAACTTCGGTATTAATAAACTGACTCGCAGATGGGGATAAACTCCGGTATTAATTAACTGACCCCCAGAAGGGTATCAATTCCGGTATGAATAAACTGACCCAGGATGGGTATAAACTGCGGTATTAATAAACTGACACCAGATGGGTATTATCTCCGGTATTAATAAACTGACCCCCAGATGTGTATAAACGCCGGCATTAATAAACTGACGACAGATTGGTATAAACTCCGGTATTAATAAACTGACCCCCGATGGATATAAACTCCAGTATTTATAAACTGACCCCAGATGGGTATGAACTGCGGTATTACTAAACTGACTCAGGTTGGGTATAAACAGTGGTATGTATATGCTGACTCACTGATGGGTATTAACTCCCGTTTTAATAAACTGACCCCTGATAGGTATAAACTCCGGTATTAATAAACTGACCCCAGATGGGAATATACTCCGGTATTAATGAACTGACACCAGATGAGTAGAAAGTCCAGTATTAAAAAACTGACCCGAGATGGGTATAAACTCAGGTATTAATGAACTCACCCCAGAAGGTTATAATCTCCGGTGTTAACAAACTGACCCCCTGATGGGTATGAACTCCGCAATTAATAAACTGATCCCCAGATGGGTGTAAACTCCGGTATTACTAAACTGTCACCCAAATGTGTGTATTCTCCAGCTTTAATAAAGTGACCCATGATGTGTATAAACACAGTATTAATAAGCTGACCCCCAGATGGTTGTAAACTCCGGTATTAATAAACTGACCCCCAGATGTGTATGAACTCCTGTATTACTAAACTGACCCCCAGAGGGGTATATTCTCCAGCTTTAATAAACTGACCCATGATGTGTATAAACTCCAGTATTAATAAAGTAACACCCAGATGGGCATATCCTCCAGTATTAACAAACTGACCCATGATGTGTATAAACGCCGGTATTAATAAACTGACCCCAGATCGGCATAAACTCCGGTATTAATAAACTGAGCCATGATGTATATAAACTCCAGTATTAATAAACAGACACTAGATGGGTATAAACACCAGTATTAATAAACTGACACCTGCTAGGTATAAACTCCGGTATTAATAAACTGACCCCCAAATGGGTATAAACCCCGCTATTAATATACCGTCACCATTTGGGTATAAACTCTGGTATTAAAAAACTGACCCCCTTATGTGTATAAACTCCGGTATTAATAAACTGACCCAAGATGGGTAGGAACTCCAGTATTAATAAGCTGACACCCAGATGTGTATAAACTCAGGTATTATTAAACTGCCCTAAGCTGCGTTTAAACTCCGGTATTAATAAACTGACATCAGATGGGTATAAACTCTGGTATTAATAAACTGACCTAAGCAGTGTATAAACTCCGGTATTAATAAACTGACCCCCGATGTGTATAAACTCCGGTATTATTAAACTGACCCCCCGATGGGTATAAACTCCAGTATTAATAAACTGACCTCCCAATGAGCATAAACTCCAGTATTAATAAACTGACGCCCAGATGGGTATAATCTCCAGTATTAACAAACTGACCTCCCAATGAGTGTAAACTCCGGTATTAATAAACTGAACCCCGTTGAGTATAAACTCCAGTATTAATAAACTGACCTCCCAATGAGTATAAACTCCAGTATTAATAAACTGACCCTCCGATGATGATATGCTCCAGTATTAATAATCTGACACCTGATGGGTATAAACTCCGGTATTAATAAACTGACACCAGATGAGTATAAACTTCTGTATTAATGAACTGACCCCATGATGAGGATAAACTCCACTTTTAATAATCTGACCCCCGATGGGAAAAAATTCCGGTATTAATAAACTGTCCCAAGCAGAGAATAAACTGCTGTATTAATAAACTGACTCCCTGAATAGTACAAACTCCGGTATTAATAAATTGACAGCGGATGGGTATAATCTCCGGTGTTAATAAACTGACCCCCTGATGGGTCTAAACTCCGGTATTAATACATTGACAACAGATGGGTATAAACTCCGGTATTAATAAACTGACCCCCAGATGGGTATAATCTCCAGTATTAACAAACTGACACAAGATGTGTATAATCTCCGGTATTAATAAACTGACTCCCGATGTGTATAATCTCCGGTATTAATAAACTGACTCCCGATGGATATAATCTCCGGTATTAATAAACTGGCTCCCAGATGTGTAGAAACTCCAATATTAATAAACTGACCCCCAGATGGGTAAAACCTCTGGTATTAATAAACTGACACCAGACGGGTAAATGCTCCGTTATTAAAAAAGTGACCACCCATGAGTATAAACTCCGGTATTAATAAACAAACCGCAGGTGGGTAAAAACTCCGGTATTAATAATCTGACCCCCCAATGAGTATAAACTCCGGTATTAATAAACTGACCTCAGATGGGTATAAACTCCAGTATTATTAAACTGACCCCCAGATGGGTATAAACTTCGGTATTAATAAACTGACCGCCAGATGATTATAAACTTCGGTATTAATAAACTGACACCAGATGGGTATAAACTCTGCTTTTAAGAAACTGACACCAGATGGATATATAGTCTCCGGTATAATGAACTGACCCCAGATGGTTATAAATTCCAGTATTAATAAACTGACACCCAGATAGGTGTTTACTCCGGTATTAATAAACTGACCCACGATGGGTATAAACTCCGGTATTAATAAACTGACCCTGAGATGGGTATAAACTCCAGTATTAATAAACTGACCCCCAGAAGGGTAAATACTCCGGTATTAATAAACTGACCCCCTGATGGGTATAATCTCCGGTATTAATAAACTGACTCCCTGATGTGTATAAATACCGGTAACGATAAACTGAACCCAGATGGGTAAAAACTGTGGTATTATTATACTGACCCCGAGATGTGTATAATCACCAGTATTAATCAACAGACCCCCAGATGGATATAAACTCCGGTATTAATAAACTGAACCGAGATGTGAAAAAACTACAGTATCAATAAACTTACACCAGATGTGTATAAACTCCGGTATTAATAAACTGACCCCCTGTTGGGTATAAGCTCTGGTATTAATAAACTGACACATGATGTGTATAATCTCCGGTATTAATAAACTGACACAATGATGGGTATAAATTTAAGTTTAATAAATTGACACCCAGATGGGTATGAACTCTATATTAAGAAACTCACCACAGACGGGTATAAACTCCGGTATTAATAAACTGACCCGCGATGAGTATAAAGTCCAGCATTAATAAATTTACCCCCAGATGGGTATAAACTCCAGTATTAATAAACTGAGCCCCAGATGGGTATAAACTCCAGCATTAATAAACTGAGCCACAGATGGGTATAAACTCCAGTATGAATAAACTGACTCCCAGATGCGTATGCACTCCAGTATTAATAAACTGACTCCCAGATGGGTATAAACTCCAGTACTAAGAAACTGACCCCCAGATAGCTATAAACTCCAGTATTATTAACTTAACCAGAGATGTGTAAAAACTCCAGTATTAATGAACTGACACCAGATGGGTATAAACTCCGGTATTAATAAACTGGCCCCCAGATGGGTATAAACTCTGGTATTAATAAACTGACCCCAGATTGGTATAAACTCCTGTATTAATAAACTGAGACCCGATGGGTATAAACTGCGGTTGTAATAAACTCACCCCAGATGGGTATAAGCTCCAGTATTAATAAACTGACCCCCCAGTGGGTGTAAACTCCAGTATTAATAAACTAACCCCCCAATGGGTGTAAACTCCAGTATTAATAAACTGACCGCTCGATGGGTATAAACTCTGGTATTAATAAACTGACACCAGATGGGTAAAAATTATGGTATAAAAAAAATGACCCCAGATGGGTTTAAACTCCGGTATAAATAAACTGACCCCCGATGTGAATAAACTCCGGTATTAATAAACTGACCCCAGATTGGAATAAACTCCGGTATTAATAAATTGACCCCAGATGGGTATAAACTTCGATATTAATAAACTGAACACATATGGGTATCAATCCAGTATTAATAAACTGACCGAAAATGGTTATAATCTCCGATATTAATAAACTGATCCTCGATGTGTATTAACACCGGTACTAATAAACTGACCCCAGATGGGTAAAATCTCCGGTATTAATAAACAGACCCCAGACGTGTATAAGCTCCAGTGTTAATAAACTGACGCCAGAAGTGTAATAACTCCGGAATGAATAAACTGACCCCAGATGGGTATAAACTGCCGTATTAATTTACTGATCCTCTGATGGGTATTAATTCCGGTATTAATAAACTGCCCCACGATGTGTATAAATTCCAGTATTAATAAACTGACACCCAAATGGGTATAAACTCCGGTGTTAGTAAACTGACCCCCAGATGGGTATAAACTCCGGTATTAATAAACTAACCCCAGATGGGTATAAACTGCGATATTAATAACCTGACCCGCCATGGGCATAAACTCCGGTATTAATAAACTGTCCCCAGCTGGGTTTAAACTCCAGTATTAAAAAACTGAACACAGATGTGTATAAACTCCAGTATTAATAAACTGATCCCAGATTCGTGTAACTCCGGTTTTAATAAATTGACCCCAGATGGGTCAAATCTCCGGTATTAATAAACAGATCCCAGATGTGTATAAACTCCTGTATTAATAAACTGAACCCAGATGGGTAAAAATTCCGGAATTAATAAACTGACACCCAAATGGGTATAAACTCCGGTGTTAATAAACTGACCCCAGATGGGTAAAAATTCCAGTATTAATAAACAAACACCACATGGGTATAAACTCCGGTATTAAGAAAATGAACCCCGATAATTATAAACTCCAGTATTAATAAACAGACACCCGATGGGTTTTAGCTCCGGTATTAATAAAATGTCCACCAGATAGGTATGAACTCCGGTATTACTAAACTGATCCCCGATGTCTACAAACTCCAGTATTAATAAACTGACCTCAGAAGGGTTTTATCTATGGTATTAATAAAATTTCCTCCAGATGGGTATAAACTTCGGTATTAATAAACTGACTCGCAGAAGGGGATAAACTCCGGTATTAATTAACTGACTCCCAGAAGGGTATCAATTCCGGTATGAATAAACTGACCCAGGATGGGTATAAACTGCGGTATTAATAAACTGACACCAGATGGGTATTATCTCCGGTATTAATAAACTGACCCCCAGATGTGTATAAACGCCGGCATTAATAAACTGACGACAGATTGGTATAAACTCCGGTATTAATAAACTGACCCCCGATGGATATAAACTCCAGTATTTATAAACTGACCCCAGATGGTTATAACCGCCGGCATTAATAAACTGACCCCAGATGGGTTTTAGCTCTGTTATTAAAAAAATGTCCTTCGGATGGGTATAAACTCTGGTATTAATAAACTGACTCGCAGATGGGTATAAACTCCGGTATTAATAAACTGACCCCCAGATGGGTTTCAACTACGGTATTAATAAACTGACCCCGGATGGGTATGAACTGCGGTTTTAAGAAACTGACTCAGGTTGGGTATAAACAGTGGTATGTATATACTGACCCACTGATGGGTATTAACTCCGGTTTTAATAAACTGACCCACGATGTGAATAAATTCCTGTATTAATTAACTGACCCCCAGATGGGTAAAAACTCAGGTATTAATAAACTGAACCCATATGGTTATAAACTGCGGTATTACTAAACTGACTCAGGTTGGGTATAAACAGTGGTATGTATATACTGACTCACTGATGGGTATTAACTCCCGTTTTAATAAACTGACCCACGATGTGTATAAATTCCAGCATTAATAATCTGACCCCCAGATGGGTATAACCTCTGGTATTAATAAAATGACCCCAGATGGGTATAAACTCCGGTATTAATAAATTGACACAAGATGGGTATAAACTCCGGTATTAATAAAAAAATAACCCTAGCTGGGAATAAACTCTGGTATTAATCAATGGATAGCAGATGTGCTTGAACTCCGGCATTAATCAACTGACATCAGATGGCAATAAACTCCGGTATTTATAAACTGACCCCAGATCGGTATAAACCCCGGTATTAATAAACTGACACCAGATGGGTATAAACACCGGTATTACCGAACTGACCCCAGATGAGAATAAACTGCAGTATTAATAAACAGAGCCCCGGTGGGTATAAACTCCAGTATTAATAAACTGTCCCCAGATGGGGATAAACTCCGGTATGAATAAACTGACCCCAGATGGGTATTATCCCAGTTATTAATAAATTGACCCCAGATGAGTATAAACTCCGGTATTAATAAACTGACCCCCAGATGGGTATAATCTCCGGTATTAATAAACTGACCCCATATGTATAAACTCTGGTATTAACAAACTGTCCCCAGATGAGTATAAAATCCGGTTTCAATAAACTGAACCCAGATGGTATAAACACCGGTATTAATAAACTGACCCCAGATGGGTATTAACTCCGGTTTTAATCAACTGACCCACGATGTGAATAAATTCCGGTATTAATTAACTGACCCCCAGATGGGTAAAAACTCCAGTATTAATAAACTGAACCCATAAGGGTATAAACTGCGGTATTAATAAACTGAACCAGGATGGGTATAAACAGCGGTATTAATATACTGACCCCCAGATGGCTATTAACTCCAGTATTAATAAACTGAACCACGATGTGAATAATCTCCGGTTTTAATACGCTGACCCGCTGATGGGTATAAACTCTGGTATTAATAAACTGACACATGATGTGTATAAAATCCGGTATTAATAAAATGACCCCAGATGGGTATAAACTCCGATATTATTAAACTGACCACAGATGGGTATAAAGTCCGGTATTAATAAACTGACACCAGATGGGTATAAACTCCGGTATTAATAAAGTGACCGCAGATGGGTATAAACTCCGGTATTAATAAACTGACCCCCAGATGGGTATAACCTCCGGTATTAATAAACTGAACTCCACATGGATATATACTCCGGTATTTAAACGCTAACCCAGATGGGTATAAACTCCGGTATTAATAAACTGACCCCCGCTGGGTATATACTCCAGTATTAATAAACTGACCTCAGATGGGTATAATCTCCAGAATTAATAAACTGACCCCAGACGGGTAAAAACTCCGGTGTTAATAAGCTGACCCACGATGTGTATAAATTCCAGCATTAATAATCTGACCCCCAGATGGGTATAACCTCTGGTATTAATAAAATGACCCCAGATGTGCATAAACTCCGGTATAACAAACTGACCCCAGATGGGTATAAACTCCGGTATTAATAAATTGACACAAGATGGGTATAAACTCCGGTATTAATAAAAAAATAACCCTAGCTGGGAATAAACTCTGGTATTAATCAATGGATACCAGATGTGCTTGAACTCCGGCATTAATCAACTGACATCAGATGGGAATAAACTCCGGTATTAATAAACTGACCCCAAATCGGTATAAACCCCGGTATTAATAAACTGACACCAGATGGGTATAAACTCCGGTATTAATAAACTGACACCAGATGGGTATAAACACCGGTATTACCGAACTGACCCCAGATGAGAATAAACTCCAGTATTAATAAACAGAGCCCCGGTGGGTATAAACTCCGGTATTAATAAACTGTCCCCAGATGGGGATAAACTCCGGTATGAATAAACTGACCCCAGATGGGTGTTATCCCAGTTATTAATAAATTGACCCCAGATGAGTATAAACTCCGGTATTAATAAACTGACCCCCAGATGGGTATAATCTCCGGTATTAATAAACTGACCCCATATGTATAAACTCTGGTATTAACAAACTGACCCCAGATGAGTATAAAATCCGGTTTCAATAAACTGAACCCAGATGGTATAAACACCGGTATTAATAAACTGACCCCAGACGGGTATTAACTCCGGTTTTAATCAACTGACCCACGATGTAAATAAATTCCGGTATTAATTAACTGACCCCCAGATGGGTAAAAACTCCAGTATTAATAAACTGAACCCATATGGGTATAAACTGCGGTATTAATAAACTGACCCAGGATGGGTATAAACAGCGGTATTAATATACTGACCCCCAGATGGCTATTAACTCCGGTATTAATAAAGTGAACCACGATGTGAATAATCTCCGGCTTTAATACGCTGACCCGCTGATGGGTATAAACTCTGGTATTAATAAACTGACACATGATGTGTATAAAATCCGGTATTAATAAAATGACCCCAGATGGGTATAAACTCCGATATTATTAAACTGACCACAGATGGGTATAAAGTCCGGTATTAATAAACTGACACCAGATGGGTATAAACTCTGGTATTAATAAAGTGACCGCAGATGGGTATAAACTCCGGTATTAATAAACTGACCCCCAGATGGGTATAACCTCCGGTATTAATAAACTGAACTCCACATGGATATATACTCCGGTATTTAAACGCTAACCCAGATGGGTGTAAACTCCGGTATTAATAAACTGACCCCAGATGGGTATAAACTCCGGTATTAATAAACTGACCCACGCTGGGTATATACTCCAGTATTAATAAACTGACCTCAGATGGGTATAATCTCCAGAATTAATAAACTGACCCCAGACGGGTAAAAACTCCGGTGTTAATAAACTGACCACTCGATGTGTAAAAACTCCGGTATTAAAAAACTGACCCCAGACGGTTATAAACGCCAGTATTAATTAACTGGCCCCAGATGGGTATAAACTCCAGTATTAATAAACTGACCCCAGATGGGTATAATCTCCAGAATTAATAAACTGACCCCAGACGGGTAAAAACTCCGGTGTTAATAAACTGACCCCAGATGTGTATAAACACCAGTATTCATAAAATGACTCCTGATAGCAATAAACCCCGGTATTAATAAACTGACTCTAGATGGGTATAAAAACTGGTATTGATAAACTGACGCCAGAAGGATATAAACTCCGGTATTAATTAACTGACCCCAGATGGGTATAAACTCCAGTATTAATAAACTGACCACTCGATGTGTAAAAGCTCCGGTATTAATAAACTGACACCAGATGTGTATAAACTCCAGTATTAATAAACTGACCCCCAGATGGGTATAAGCTCCGGTATTAATAAACTGACCTCCAGATGGATATAAACTGCAGTATTAATAAACTGACCCCAGACGGGTAAAACTCCGGTGTTAATAAACTGACCACTCGATGTATAAAAACTCCGGTATTAAAAACCTGACCCCAGATGTTTATAAACGCCAATATTCATAAACTGACACCAGATGGGTATAAACTCCAGTATTAATGAACTGACCCCAGATGGGTATAAACCCTGGTATTATAAAACTGATCCAAGATGGGTATAAACTCCAGTATTAATAAACTGAGCCTCCATGGGCATAAACTTCGGTATTAATAAACTGACCCCAGATGGGTTTAAAGTCCGGTATTAATAAACTGACACCAGCTGGGTATAAACTCCAGTATTAATAAACTGACCCCAGATGGGTAAAAACTCCAGTGTTAATAAGCTGACCCACGATGTGTATACACTCCAGTATTAATAAACTGACCCCAGATGGGTATAACCTCTGGTATTAATAAAATGAGCCCAGATGGGTATAAATTCCGGTATTAATACACTGACACCCAGATGGGTATAAACTCCAGTATTAATAAACTGACCCCCCGATGGGTATAAATTCTGGTATTAATAAACTGACCCCAGATGGATATAAATTCTGGTATTAATAAACTGACCCCAGATGTGTATAAACTCCAGTGTTAATAAACTGACCCCCCGATCGGTATAAACTCCAGTATTAATAAACTGACCCCCAGATGTGTATAAGCTCCGGTATTAATAAACTGACCTCCAGATGGATATAATCACCGGTGAACTGGCCGCGCTAGACGTGCTCCTATCTAGCTATCCAGCAAGTTAAACACTCATTCAAAATAATTCTTCCCTGAAGCCTTTTGCTCTTTTGAAGCTTTTACTTGATCAAATTTGTGAAACTGTAAACAAAGACAAAGTATGTTTTGTACATAAACTGAGTACTACACATTCGATATTACACAAGATACAAACATATTTACAACAGTAGAATAGACTAATTGTATAACTAACTAACATTTGAACTACCTTCTGTAACTATTAAATATTAACCTTTTATAAACATAGTATTATTAAAATATTACTCTGACAACATTGCTATTATGCTAAGAACTAAAGATACTCACAGATATTGCGTTTGGCCTAACATATGAAGTCAGATTACATTAGATTGTAAGTGGAACTTCTCATAGCAATTTCTCCATTACTCAAGTCAGGTTCTTCCTGGCAAAACTGCTTCCTGGGGTCAACAGGAAGAAAGGTAAGAAGGTCAAATGACCACTCACAGGAAGAAAGGAACAAAGGTCAAATGACCTCACACAGGAAGAAAGGAACAGATGAACTTTCCAGCTTACAAACTTTTAACACAATAACCGCCACCAGAGGATGCTGTTGCATGTAAAAATGTCCATCGGTCTAGAACACTCCCTGTCTGGGGTCATTAACGACTCCACATAGTCCGAACTCTACTTGTCACTGGAGTCCTCTGGTGACAAAAGAAGAACCACCTCGGAGACGGTCCGTCGGTGTCGATGATAGGATGCAGCTTCTGTAGACTGCTGTGAGGGGTAGGTTGTGTTCTGCTACGCACAGTCCCAACCTGGGTACGGTGAGGTCTGGCTGGGGCGCCAACTTGCCTCTATCAAAGACGAAGCCGATTTTGCTTTGTCCTTCTTGAGTGGTGACCTTCAGATAAGCCACACTTGCAATGGCCTTAGCGGATGCGTCTGCAAAGACACAAAGCTCTTTGAATTGGGCATTTAAGGGAGAGAAAGACGAATATCAGCGAGGTGTTCGGATCTCCTGTCAGTCTTGGAGTGAGTCTCTCCACCTGTCCCACTCTGCTTCCATCCCTTCAGGGAGAGGTGAATCCCACTCTTCAGCGCATGTGGAGAGTTCCCTGAGGAGTAGCCTGCCTTGTATGGTGACAGGGGCTAAGAAGCTGAGAGGGTCGTATAGGCTGTTGACTGTAGAGAGCACTCCTCTACGTGTGAAGGGTTTATTGGCATCTAGGACTTGGAACGTGAACGTGTCTGTTGCTATGTTCCACGACACCCCTAGGCTACGCTGTAGGGGGAGGTCATCAGTGAAGAGGTCTAGGTCATTGACGTCCTTAGCACGATCTTCAGGGGGGAATGCCTCCATCACTGCTGGTCTGTTAGAGGCTATCTTATGCAGCCTGCGGTTGGATAGTGCAAGTAGTTCCTGGGCTCGTCCGAGGGCACTGATGGCCTCTGCTTCGGTCGGGAATGACTTCAGTGCATCGTCGATGTTGAACTCTCGTTCGATGAACCCTCTCACATCACTGCCAAAGTCGTCGTCTTCTTCCTTGGCAGCCCTCCTTAGTCCGTATATGGCGACAGCAGGGGATGGGCTATTCCCAAAGACATGGACACGCATCCTGTAGTCCACAATGTCTCTATTAGGGTCATTGTCCCGATACCACAGGAAGTGGAGGAAGTCTCTGTGGTCTTCTCTCACCACGAAGCAATGAAACATGTGCTGGATATCGGCAGTGATGGCGACGGGCTCTTTCCTGAATCTCATGAGCACTCCCAAGAGGCTGTTGTTAAGATCAGGCCCTGTGAGGAGTACGTCGTTGAGAGAGACGCCCTGATATGGTGCACTGGAGTCAAACACTACGCGGATCTGACTACTGCATGGGGTAATTTAGCTTGGACGACCATTCTCCAAGATTGAAGTCTTGAGTGTGCTCACCTGAGATGGCTTGTTCTCTAGTGTGCGACGTCCTACAGGGTACACATTAACGAGGCATATCTTGGAGCACGCTCTTGCGCTCACTCCTTCTCTACACACCTCGGAGCATCTGGATGTAATCTCTGTACCAGCAGCTCCCTCTCTCTCCCCGCCGTACTCTGATGCGGGAGGAGGCGTTTCTGACTTCCAAGGAGCTGGGCCTGGGTGTAGTGCTGAAATGTGCCGATCACTTTCACATTCAGTGCATTTTGCATCCACCTTGCAGTTCTTGGGGAGATGGCTCGTGGACGAGCAGCACCTGAAACATATAGAGTTCTCTTTAAGATATTGTTTCCGATCTTCCAGGGACATCTCCCTGAAGCCTCTGCACTTCTTTAAAGGATGGGGCTTGTTGTGGATAGGGCATTGTTTGCTCATATCCTCAGGTTTCTTCTGAATCTTTGTGTGCTCAGTTGAGGACACTTGCATTCTGTGGACAGATATTGGTGTCTTTCCATGTCTGTCGAACTTGTCTCTTCTGGCAAGTGCTGGTTGGGAGGAGAAGAAGTAGAAGCTGGGGTCGTTCCTGGCTTTGGCTTCTTTATGGATGAATTTAACGAACGCAGAGAATGGTGGGAACGCCACGTTGTGCTTTAGCTTGAACTTTGATCCAAACGTTATCCACTTCTCCTGCAGGTTAAATGGAAGCTTCTCAATGATGGGACTTACCCCTCTGGAAGTGCCTAATTACGATAGACCGGGTTGGTAGCCGTCCTGCTTTGCGGCTTCGAGTTCCGACAGCAGATCGCCAAGGTCACGGAGCTTAAGGGGTTCCTTACTCGTCAACCTCGGAAAGTTCGCCAACCTGTCAAAGAGAGCCCTTTCAATGGCTGCGGGCGAGCCGTAGCTTTCTTCCAGCCTCACCCAAGCCTTCTTCAAGCCCTCTGGCAGCTGCCCCACATTGGCCGCTTTTATCCTGCTGGCCTGTCCGGCGGACTCTGGGCCGAGCCACTTGATAAGGAGGCCGAGCTCTTCTCCTGCCGACAGGTCTAAGCCCGATATGGCATCGTGGAGCAGGACTTCCAAGCCCGATAATTCTCTGGCCTGTCATCAAACTTGATTAACCCCGAAGTCACCAGCTGGGTGCGTGCAAGGTATTTGGCGAGGTCGTTGGTGCTGGGACCTGGGCCAGGGTTGCTATGGCTGGGGGCTCTGTTGGGGGTCTCAAGGGACCGAGAGGGGATTTGCCGCTGACTTTCTCTATTTGGCGTCCTATTCCTTTGCACTGTGTCTTCCGTTCTGCTAGCGGAGACTCTGCGGCTTGAGGCACGCCATCGGCTTTGACCTTGGTTGGCAACTTGTGGCATGTTATATGAAGTGTTTGCGTCTGTAGAGATGTGCGGGCCTCCATCCCTTTCTCCTGTAAACTGTATGTCGGCATGGTCGCTCACGTAATCTATGGTGCGCAGTCGTGTGCTCTGCCATGGAACGGGAATTAAAGGTTTGTAAGCTGTCTCGGGATCAGCTCCCTCCAAAATTGCCTCGAATACTTTTGTCTCGGCTAATGCAGCATCTACCTCTTTTTGTTGCTGCAGAGCCTCCAATGTGGCTTGGAGACGGGCCTGTTCAGCCTGGCATTCCACTTGGTGTCGGGCCTGTTCCGCTTGGTGTCGGGCCTGTTCTGCTTGGAATTCAGCTTGGAGTCGGGCCTGTTCCGCTTGGAATTCAGCTTGAAGTCGGGCCTGTTCTGCTTGGAGCCGGGCCTGTTCTGCTTGGAGCCGGGCCTATTCTGCTTGGGGTTCAGCTTGGAGATGGGCCTGACTTACTTTTATTTCTATTTCACTGTCCGTATGCACAGCTCTGGCTTGAGCTGCTATTAGTTTAGCCCGTGCTTTGGCGAGGGCTATGCTTACTCTAGAACCACCCGATGACCGTGAGCCAACTTGCGACCTGTAGTAACCGGTGCTTATAGACCGATTGTCACGTTCTACAGTTTCGTCTGCCTGTTTCAGGTCTTCTACATGCTACAAAGCATTTTCGCTATTATCTTCTGACATGTTGATGTGAGGTAGATGTGCGCTACGAGGTTAAGGCTTACTCTGAGTTCCTCCTGCTCTGCTCTTCACAGCTAGCCGTATTGCTATCTTTTCACTGATATATTTTCACTGATATCTTTTCACTGTACTGGCCACGCTAGACGTGCTACTATCCAGCTATCCAGTAAGTTAAACACTCATTCAAAATAATTCTTCCCTGAAGCCGTTTGCTGTTTTGAAGCTTTTACTTGAACAAATTTGTGAAACTGTAAACAAAGACAAAGTATGTTTTGTACATAAACTGAGTACTACACATTCGATATTACACAAGATACAAACATATTTACAACAGTAGAACAGACTAATTGTATAACTAACTAACATTTGAACTAACTTCTGTAACTATTAAATATTAACCTTTTATAAACATAGTATTATCAAAATATTACTCTGACAACATTGCTATTATGATAAGAACTAAGGATACTCACAGATATTGCGTTTGGCCGAACATATAAAGTCAGAATACATTAGATTGTAAGTGGAACTTCTCATAGCAAATTCTCCATTACTCAAGTCAGGTTCTTCCTTGCAAAACCGCTTCCTGGGGTCAACAGGAAGAAAGGTAAGAAGGTCAAATGACTACTCACAGGAAGAAAGGAACAAATGTCAAATGAAGCCACACAGGAAGAAAGGAACAGATGACCTTTCCAGCTTACAAACTGTTAACACAATAACCGCCACCAGAGGGTGCTATTGCATGTAAAAATGTCCATCGGTCCAGAACAACCGGTGTTAATAAACTGACCCCCGATGTGTATAAACGCCGGCATTAATAAACTGACCCCAGATGGGTATAAACTCCTGTATTAATAAACTGACCCCCAATGGATATAAACTCCAGTATTAATAAACTGACCCCAGATGGGTTTTAGCTCCGGCATTAAAAAAATGTCCTCCAGATGGGTATAAACACCGGTATTAATAAACTGACTCGCAGATGTGTATAAACTTTGGTATTAATAAACTGACCCCCAGATGTGTATCAACTCCGGAATTAATAAACTGACCCAGGATGGATATAAACTGCGGGATTAATAAACTGACCCAGGTTCGGTATAAACTGTGGTAATTATATACTGACCCACTGATGGATACTAACTCCGGTTTAATAACCAGACCCACGATGTGTGTAAATTCCGGCAGTACTAATCTGACCCCCAGATGGGTATAACCTCTGGTATTAATAAACTGACTCCGGATGGTTATCAACTACGGTATTAATAAACTGATCCCAGATGGGTATAAACTCCGGTATTAATAAACTGACACCAGATGGTTATATACTCCGGTGTTAATATGCTGAGCCCAGATGGGTATAAACTCCGGTATTAATAAAAAATGACGCTAGCTGGGAATAAACTCCGGTATTAATAAATGAACACCAGATGTGCATGAACTCCGGAATTAATAAACTGACATCAGATGGGTATAAACTCCGGTATTAATAAACTGACCCCAGATGGGTATAAACCCCGGTATTAATAAACTGACACCAGATGGGTATAAATACCGGTATTAATGAACTGCCCCCCAGAAGTGTATAAACTCCAGTATTAATAAACAGAGCCCCGATGGGTATAAACTCCGGTATTAATAAACTGAACCCAGATAGGGATAAACTCGGTATTAATAACTGACCCCAGATGGGTATTATCTCCGGTATTAATAAACTGACCCCCAGATGGGTATAATCTCCGGTATTAATAAACTGACCCCAGATATGTTAAAAACTCCGGTATTAGTAATCTTACCCCAGATGAGTATAACCTCTGGTATTAATAAACTGAAACCCAAATGGGTAAAAACTCCGGTATTAATAAACTGACCAAGGATGGGTATAAACTTCGGTATTAATAAACTGACCCAGGATGGGTATAAACTGCAGTATTAATATACTAACCCCCAGATGGGTATTAACTCCGGTATTAATAAACTGAACCACAATGTGTATACCCTCCGGTTTTAATATGCTGACCCCCTGATGGGTATAAACTCCGGTATTAATAAACTGACACCCGATGTGTGTAAACTCCAGTATTAATAAACTGATCCCAGGTGGGTATAAATCCGGTATTAATAAGCTGACCCCAGATGGGTATAAAATCCGGTATGAATAAATTGACCCCAGATGGGTATAAACTCTGGTATTAATAAAATGACCCCAGATGGTTATAAACTCCGGGATTAATAAACTGACATCAGACGGGTATAAATTCCGGGATTAATAAACTGACATCAGACGGGTATAAACTCCGGGATTAATAAACTGACATCAGACGGGTATAAACTCCGATATTAATAAAGTGACCCCAGATATGTATAAACTCCGGTATTAATAAGAACTGATCCTAGCTGGGTATAATCTCCGGGATTAATAAACTGACATCAGATGGGTATAAACTCCGATATTAATAAATTGACACCAGATGGGTATAAATTTCGGCATTAATAAACAGACACCAGATGGGTATAAACACCGGTATTAATGATCTACCCCCCAGATGAGTATAAACTCCGGTATTAATAAACAAAGCCCCGATGGGTATAAACTCTGGTATTCATAAACTGACCCCAATTGGGTATTATCTCCGGTATTAATAAATTGACCTCAGATTGGTATAAACTCCGGTATTAATAAACTGACCTCCCAGATGGGTATAACCTCCGGTATTAATAAACTGAGCCCAGATGGGTATTAACTCCGGTATTAATAAACTGAACCACGATGTGAATACACTTCGGTTTTAATAAGCTGGCCCCGGATGGGAATAATCTCCGGTATTAGCAAACTGACCCCAGATGGGTATAAACCCCAGTATTAATAAACTGAGCACTCGATGTGTAAAAACTCTGGTATTAATAAACTGACACCAGATGTGTATAAATTCCGGTTTTTAATAAACTGACACCCAGATGGGAATAACCTCCAGTATTAATAAACTGACCTCCAGATGGATATAAAGTCCGGTATTAAAAAAGTGACCCAAGATGGGTATAAACTCCGGTATTAATAAACTGACACCAGATGGGTATAAACTCCGATATTAATAAACTGACATCAGATGGGTATAAACTCCAGGATTAATAAACTGAGCACTCGATGTGTAAAAACTCTGGTATTAATAAACTGACACAAGATGTGAATAAATTCCGGTTTTTAATAAACTGACACCCAGATGGGTATAATCTCCAATATTAAAAAACTGACCCCCACATGGGTATAAACTCCGGTGTTAAAAACTGAACCCCACATGGGTATAAACTCCGGTATTAAAAACTGAACCCCGATGGGTATAAACTCCGGTATTAATAAACAGATTCCCGATGGGTGTTAGCTCCGGTATTAATAAACTGACACCAGATGTGTATAAACTCCGGTATTAATAAACTGACCCCAGTTGGGTTTTAACTCCTTTGTTAATAAAATGTCCTCCAGATGGGTATATACTCCGGTATTAATAAACTGACTCGCAGATGGGTATAAACACCGGTATTAATGAACTGCCCCCCAGATGAGTATAAACTTCGGTATTAATAAACTGAACAACGATGTGAATAATCTCCGGTTTTAATAAACTGACACCCTGATGGGTATAAACGCCGGTATTAATAAACTGACATATGACGTGCATAAACTCCTGTATTACTAAAATGACCCCAGATGGGTTTAAACTCCGGTATTAATAAACTGTCCCCAGATGGATATAAACTCCGGTATTAGTAAAGTGACCCAAGATGGGTATAAACTCCGGTATTAATAAACTGACCCCAGATGGGAATAAACTCCAGGATTAATAAACTGAGCGCTCGATGTGTAAAAACTCTGGTATTAATAAACTGACACCAGATGTGTATAAATTCCTGTTTTTAATAAACTGACACCCAGATGGGTATAACCTGCGGTATTAATAAACTGACATCCAGATGGATATAAACTCCGGCATTAAAAAGCTAACCCAGATGGGTATGAACTCCGGTATTAATAAACTGACCCCCAGATGGGTAAAATCTCCGGAATTAATAAACTGACCCCAGATGGGTTAAATCTCCGGAATTAATAAACTGACCCCCAGATGGGTATGAACTCCGGTATTAATAAACTGACCCCCAGATGGGTAAAATCTCTGGAATTAATAAACTGACCCCAGATGGGTAAAATCTCCGGAAATAATAAACTGACCCCAGATGGGTATGAACTCCGGTATTAATAAACTGACCCACGATGTGTATAATTTCCGGTATTATTAATCTGACCACCAGATGCGTTTAAACTCTGTTATTAATAAACTGGCAACCAAATGGGTATAAACTCCGGTGTTAATAACTGATCCCCAGAAGGGTAAAAACTCCGGTATTAATAAACTGAACCCCACATGGGTATAAACTCCGGAATTAAAAACTGTACCCCGATGGGTATAAACTCCGGTATTAATAAACAGATTCCCGATGGGTTTTAGCTCCTGTATTAATAACCTGACACCAGATGTGTATAAACTCCGGTATTAATAAACTGACCCCAGATGGGTTTTAACTCCTGTATTAATAAAATGTCCTCCAGATGGGTATAAACTCCCGTATTAATAAAATGACCCGCAGATGGGTATAATCTCCGGTATTAATAAAGTGACCCAGATGAGTATAAACTCCGGTTAAATAAACTGAACCCAGATGGGTATAAACTCCAGTATTAATATATTGACCCCAGATGGGTATAAACTTCGGTATTAATAAACTGATACCAGATGGCTATAAACTCCCGTATTAATAAACTGACCCCAGATGGGTAAAAACACCAGTGTTAATAAACTGACCCACGATGTGTATACACTCCAGTATTAATAAACTGATCCCAGATGGGTAAAACCTCTGGTATTAATAAACTGACACCCAGATGGGTATAAACTCCAGTATTAATAAACTGACCCCCGATGGGTAGAAATTCTGGTATTAATAAAGTGACCCCAGATGGATATAAAATCTGGTATTAATAAACTGACCCCAGAAATGTATAAACTCCAGTATTAATAAACTGACCCCCCGATCGGTATAAACTCCAGTATTAATAAACTGACTCCCACATGTGTATAACCTCCGGTATTAATAAACTGACCCCAGATGGATATAAACTCTGGTATTAATAAACTGACCCCAGAAATGTATAAACTCCAGTATTAATAAACTGACCCCCCCGATCGGTATAAACTCAGTATTAATAAACTGACCCCCACATGTGTATAACCTCCGGTATTAATAAACTGACCTCCAGATGGATATAATCACAGGTGTTAATAAGCTGACCCCCGAAGTGTAAAAACGCCGGCATAATAAACTGACCCCAGTTGGGTATAAACTCCGGAATTTACACTGACCCCCAATGGACATAAACTCCAGTATTAATAAACTGACCCCGGATGGGTATAACCGCCGGTATTAATAAACTGACCCCAGGTGGGTTTTAGCTCCGGCATTAAATAAATGTCCTCCAGATGTGTATAAACACCGGTATTAATAAACCGACTCGCAGATGGGTATCAACTCCGGTATTAATAAACTGACCCAGGATGGATATAAACTGCGGGATTAATAAACTGACCCAGGTTCGGTAGAAACTGCGGTATTTATATACGGACCCACTGATGGGTATTAACTCCGGTTTTAATAAAATGACCCACCATGTGTGTAATTTCCGGCATTACTAATCTGACCCCAAGGATGGGTATAACCTCTGGTATTAATAAACTGACTCCGGATGTGTATAAACTCCGGTATTAATAAACTGATCCCAGATGGGTATAAACTCCGGTATTAATAAACTGACACCAGATGGGTATATACTCCGGTATTAATATGCTGAGCCCAGATGGGTATAAACTCCGGTATTAATCAAAAATTACGCTAGCTGGGAATAAACTCCGGTATTAATAAATGGACACCAGATGTGCATGAACTCCGGTATTAATAAACTGATCCGAGATGGGTATAAACTCCGGTATTAATAAATTGACCCCAGATGGGTATAAACCCCGGTATTAATAAACTGACACCAGATGGGTATAAATACCTGTATTAATAAACTGCCCCCCAGAAGTGTATAATCTCCAGTATTAATAAACAGAGCCCCGATGGGTATAAACTCCGGTATTAATAAACTGAACCCAGATGGGGATAAACTCGGTATTAATAACTGACCCAGGTGGGTATTATCTCTGGTATTAATAAATTGACTGCAGATGGGTATAAACTCCGGTATTAATAAACTGACCCAGATATGTATAAACTCCGGTATTAATAATCTTACCCCAGATGAGTATAAAATCCGGTATCAATAAACTGAACCCAGATGGGTATAAGCTCCGGTATTAATAAACTGATCCCCAGATGTGTATAACCTCTGTTATTAATAAACTGAAACCCAAATGGGTATAAACTCCGGTGTTGATAAACTGACCCCCAATGGGTAAAAACTCCGCTATTAATAAACTGACCAAGGATGGGTATAAACTTCGGTATTAATAAACTGACCCCCAGATGGGTATAAACTCCGGTATTAGTAAACTGACCCCAGATGGGTATAAACTCCAGTATTAATAAACTGAGCACTCGATGTGTAAAAACTCTGGTATTAATAAACTGACACCAGATGTGTATAAATTCCGGTTTTTAATAAACTGACACCCAGGTGGGTATAAACTCCGGTATTAATTATCTGACCCCCAGATGGGTATAACCTGATTTATTAATAAACTGACCTCCAGGTTGGAATAACCTCCGGTATTAATAAACTGACCTCCAGATGGATATAAACTCCGGTATTAATAAACTGACCTCCAGATGGATATAAACTCCGGTATTAATAAAGTGACACAAGATGGGTATAAACTCCGGTATTAATAAACTGACCCCAGATGGGTATAAACTCCAGGATTAATAAACTGAGCACTCGATGTGTAAAAACTCTGGTATTAATAAACTGACACCAGATGTGTATAAATTCCAGTTTTTAATAAACTGACACCCAGGTGGGTATAAACTCCGGTATTAATTATCTGACCCCCAGATGGGTATAACCTGCGGTATTAATAAACTGACCCCAGATGGGTATAAACTTCGGTATTAATAAACTGACACCAGATGGGTATAAACTCCGGTATTAATAAACTGACCCCAGATGGGTTTGATCTCCGGAATTAATAAACTGACCCCCAAATGGGAATGAACTGCCGTATTAATATACTGACCTCCTGATGGTTATGAACTCCGGTATTAATAAACTGACCCTCGATGTGTATAAATTCCGGTATTATTAATCTGACCACCAGATGGGTATAACCTCTGGTATTAATAAACTGACGACCAAATGGGTATAAACTCCGGTGTTAATAAACTGATCCCCAGAAGGGAAAAAACTCCGGTATTAATAAACTGAACCCCACATGGGTATAAACTCCGGTATTAAAAACTGAACCCCGATGCATATAAACTCCGGTATTAATAAACTGAACCACACATGGGTTTAAACTCCGGAATTAAAAACTGAACCCCGATGGGTATAAACTACGGTATTAATAAACAGATTCCCGATGGGTTTTAGCTCCGGTATTAATAAACTGACACCAGATGTGTATAAACTCCGGTATTAATAAACTGACCCCAGATGGGTTTTAACTCCTGTATTAATAAAATGTCCTCCAGATGGGTGTAAACTCCCGTATTAATAAACTGACTCGCAGATGGGTATAAACTCCGGTGTTAATAAAATGACCCGCAGATGGGTATAATCTCCGGTATTAATAAAGTGACCCCAGATATGAATAATCTCCGGTATTAATAAACTGACCCAGATGAGTATAAACTCCGTTTAAATAAACTGAACCCAGATGGGTATAAACTCCAGTATTAATATACTGACCCCAGATGGGTTTAAACTTCGGTATTAATAAACTGATACCAGATGGCTATAAACTCCCGTATTAATAAAGTGACCCCAGATGGGTATAAATTCCGGTATTAATAAACTGACCCCAGATGGGTAAAAACTCCAGTGTTAATAAACTGACCCACGATGTGTATACACTCCAGCATTAATAAACTGACCCCAGATGGGTATAACCTCTGGTATTAATAAAATGAACCCAGATGGGTATAAATTCCGGTATTAATAAACTAACCCCAGAAATGTATAAACTCCAGTATTAATAAACTGACCCCCCGATCGGTATAAACTCCAGTATTAATAAACTGACCCCCACATGTGTATAACCTCCGGTAATAAAAAAATGACCTCCAGATGGATATAATCACCAGTGTTAATAAACTGACCCCCGAAGTGTAAAAACGACGGCATAATAAACTGACCCCAGATAGGTATAAGCTCCGGTATTATAAACTGACCCCCAATGGATATAAACTCCAATATTAATAAACTGACCCTGGATGGTTATAACCGCCGGTATTAATAAACTGACACCAGATGGGTTTTAGCTCCGGCATTAAATAAATGTCCTCCAGATGGGTATAAACACCGGTATTAATAAACTGACCCCCAGATGGGTATCAACTCCGGTATTAATAAACTGACCCAGGATGGATATAAACTGCGGGATTAGTAAACTGACCCAGGTTCGGTAGAAACTGCGGTATTTATATACAGACCCACTGATGGGAATTAACTCCCGTTTTAATAAACTGACCCACCATGTGTGTAAATTCCAGCATTACTAATCTGACCCCCAGATGGGTATAACCTCTGGTATTAGTAGACTGACTCCGGATGGGTATAAACTACGGTATTAATAAACTGATCCGAGATGGGTATAAACTCCGGTATTAATAAACTGACACCAGATGCGTATATACTCCGGTATTAATATGCTGAGCCCAGATGGGTATAAACTCCAGTATTAATCAAAAATAACGCTAGCTGGGAATAAACTCCGGTATTAATAAATGGACACCAGATGTGCATGAACTACGGTATTAATAAACTGATATCAGATGGGCATAAACTCCGGCATTAATAAACTTACCCCAGATGGGTATAAACCCCGGTATTAATAAACTGACACCAGATGGGTATAAACTCCGGTATTAATAAACTGACACCAGATGGGTATAAATACCGGTATTAATGAACTGCCCCCCAGAAGTGTATAAACTCCAGTATTAATAAACAGAGCCCCGGTGGGTATAAACTCCGGTATTAATAAACTGAACCCAGATGGGGATAAACTCGGTATTAATAACTGACCCAGATGGGTATAATCTCCGGTATTAATAAACTGACCCAGATATGTATAAACTCCGGTATTAATAATCTTACCCCAGATGAGTATAAAATCAGGCATCAATAAACTGAACACAGATGGGTATAAGCTCCGGTATTAATAAACTGACCCCCAGATGTGTATAACCTCTGGTATTAATAAACTGAAACCCAAATGGGTATAAACTCCGGTGTTGATAAACTGACCACCAGATGGGTAAAAACTCCGGTATTAATAAACTGACCAAGGATGGGTATAAACTTCGGTATTAATAAACTGACCCAGGAGAGGTATAAATTGCGGTAGTAATATAATGACCACCAGATGGGTATTAACTCCGGTATTAATAAACTGTCCCCAGATGGGTACAAACTCCGGTATTAGTAAACTGACCCCAGATGGGTATAAATTCCAGTATTAATAAACTGAACACTCGATGTGTAAAAACTCTGGTTTTAATAAACTGACACCAGATGTGTATAAATTCCGGTTTTTAATAAACTGACACCCAGATGGGTATATACTCCGGTATTAGTAAACTGACCCCAGATGGGTATAAACTCCAGTATTAATAAACTGAGCACTCGATGTGTAAAAACTCTGGTATTAATAAACTGACACCAGATGTGTATAAATTCCGGTTTTTAATAAACTGACACCCAGGTGGGTATAAACTCCGGTATTAATTATCTGACCCCCAGATGGGTATAACCTGATTTATTAATAAACTGACCTCCAGGTTGGAATAACCTCCGGCATTAATAAACTGACCTCCAGATGGATATAAACTCCGGTATTAATAAAGTGACACAAGATGGGTATAAACTCCGGTATTAATAAACTGACCCCAGATGGGTATAAACTCCAGGATTTATAAACTGAGCACTCGATGTGTAAAAACTCTGGTATTAATAAACTGACACCAGATGTGTATAAATTCCAGTTTTTAATAAACTGACACCCAGGTGGGTATAAACTCCGGTATTAATTATCTGACCCCCAGATGGGTATAACCTGCGGTATTAATAAACTGACCTCCAGATGGGTATAAACTCCGGTATTAATAAACCGACCCCAGATGGGTATAAACTTCGGTATTAATAAACTGACCCCAGATCGGTATAAACTCCGGTATTAATAAACTGACCCCAGATGGGTTAGATCTCCGGAATTAATAAACTGACCCCCAGATGGGAATGAACTGCCGTATTAATATACTGACCTCCTGATGGTTATGAACTCCGGTATTAATAAACTGACACTCGATGTGTATAAATTCCGGTATTAATAAACTGACCCCCAGATGGGTATCAACTCCGGTATTAATAAACTGACCCAGGATGGATATAAACTGCGGGATTAGTAAACTGACCCAGGTTCGGTAGAAACTGCGGTATTTATATACAGACCCACTGATGGGAATTAACTCCCGTTTTAATAAACTGACCCACCATGTGTGTAAATTCCAGCATTACTAATCTGACCCCCAGATGGGTATAACCTCTGGTATTAGTAGACTGACTCCGGATGGGTATAAACTACGGTATTAATAAACTGATCCGAGATGGGTATAAACTCCGGTATTAATAAACTGACACCAGATGCGTATATACTCCGGTATTAATATGCTGAGCCCAGATGGGTATAAACTCCGGTATTAATCAAAAATAACGCTAGCTGGGAATAAACTCCGGTATTAATAAATGGACACCAGATGTGCATGAACTACGGTATTAATAAACTGATATCAGATGGGCATAAACTCCGGCATTAATAAACTTACCCCAGATGGGTATAAACCCCGGTATTAATAAACTGACACCAGATGGGTATAAACTCCGGTATTAATAAACTGTCACCAGATGGGTATAAATACCGGTATTAATGAACTGCCCCCCAGAAGTGTATAAACTCCAGTATTAATAAACAGAGCCCCGGTGGGTATAAACTCCGGTATTAATAAACTGAACCCAGATGGGGATAAACTCGGTATTAATAACTGACCCAGATGGGTATAATCTCCGGTATTAATAAAATGACCCAGATATGTATAAACTCCGGTATTAATAATCTTACCCCAGATGAGTATAAAATCAGGCATCAATAAACTGAACACAGATGGGTATAACCTCTGGTATTAATAAACTGAAACCCAAATGGGTATAAACTCCGGTGTTGATAAACTGACCACCAGATGGGTAAAAACTCCGGTATTAATAAACTGACCAAGGATGGGTATAAACTTCGGTATTAATAAACTGACCCAGGAGAGGTATAAATTGCGGTAGTAATATAATGACCAGCAGATGGGTATTAACTCCGGTATTAATAAACTGTCCCCAGATGGGTACAAACTCCGGTATTAGTAAACTGACCCCAGATGGGTATAAATTCCAGTATTAATAAACTGAACACTCGATGTGTAAAAACTCTGGTTTTAATAAACTGACACCAGATGTGTATAAATTCCGGTTTTTAATAAACTGACACCCAGATGGGTATAAACTCCGGTATTAGTAAACTGACCCCAGATGGGTATAAACTCCAGTATTAATAAACTGAGCACTCGATGTGTAAAAACTCTGGTATTAATAAACTGACACCAGATGTGTATAAATTCCGGTTTTTAATAAACTGACACCCAGGTGGGTATAAACTCCGGTATTAATTATCTGACCCCCAGATGGGTATAACCTGATTTATTAATAAACTGACCTCCAGGTTGGAATAACCTCCGGTATTAATAAACTGACCTCCAGATGGATATAAACTCCGGTATTAATAAACTGACCTCCAGATGGATATAAACTCCGGTATTAATAAAGTGACACAAGATGGGTATAAACTCCGGTATTAATAAACTGACCCCAGATGGGTATAAACTCCAGGATTTATAAACTGAGCACTCGATGTGTAAAAACTCTGGTATTAATAAACTGACACCAGATGTGTATAAATTCCAGTTTTTAATAAACTGACACCCAGGTGGGTATAAACTCCGGTATTAATTATCTGACCCCCAGATGGGTATAACCTGCGGTATTAATAAACTGACCTCCAGATGGGTATAAACTCCGGTATTAATAAACCGACCCCAGATGGGTATATACTTCGGTATTAATAAACTGACCCCAGATCGGTATAAACTCCGGTATTAATAAACTGACCCCAGATGGGTTAGATCTCCGGAATTAATAAACTGACCCCCAGATGGGAATGAACTGCCGTATTAATATACTGACCTCCTGATGGTTATGAACTCCGGTATTAATAAACTGACACTCGATGTGTATAAATTCCGGTATTATTAATCTGACCACCAGATGGGTATAACCTCTGGTATTAATAAACTGACGACCAAATGGGTATAAACTCCGGTGTTAATAAACTGATCCCCAGAAGGGAAAAAACTCCGGTATTAATAAACTGAACCCCACATGGGTATAAACTCCGGTATTAAAAACTGAACCCCGATGCATATAAACTCCGGTATTAATAAACTGAACCACACATGGGTTTAAACAAGGAATTAAAAACTGAACCCCGATGGGTATAAACTCCAGTATTAATAAACAGATTCCCGATGGGTTTTAGCTCCGGTATTAATAAACTGACACCAGATGTGTATAAACTCCGGTATTAATAAACTGACCCCAGATGGGTTTTAACTCCTGTATTAATAAAATGTCCTCCAGATGGGTGTAAACTCCCGTATTAATAAACTGACTCGCAGATGGGTATAAACTCCGGTGTTAATAAAATGACCCGCAGATGGGTATAATCTCCGGTATTAATAAAGTGACCCCAGATATGAATAATCTCCGGTATTAATAAACTGACCCAGATGAGTATAAACTCCGTTTAAATAAACTGAACCCAGATGGGTATAAACTCCAGTATTAATATACTGACCCCAGATGGGTTTAAACTTCGGTATTAATAAACTGATACCAGATGGCTATAAACTCCCGTATTAATAAAGTGACCCCAGATGGGTATAAATTCCGGTATTAATAAACTGACCCCAGATGGGTAAAAACTCCAGTGTTAATAAACTGACCCACGATGTGTATACACTCCAGCATTAATAAACTGACCCCAGATGGGTATAACCTCTGGTATTAATAAAATGAACCCAGATGGGTATAAATTCCGGTATTAATAAACTAACCCCAGAAATGTATAAACTCCAGTATTAATAAACTGACCCCCCGATCGGTATAAACTCCAGTATTAATAAACTGACCCCCACATGTGTATAAGCTCCGGTAATAAAAAAATGACCTCCAGATGGATATAATCACCAGTGTTAATAAACTGACCCCCGAAGTGTAAAAACGACGGCATAATAAACTGACCCCAGATAGGTATAAGCTCCGGTATTATAAACTGACCCCCAATGGATATAAACTCCAATATTAATAAACTGACCCTGGATGGTTATAACCGCCGGTATTAATAAACTGACCCCAGATGGGTTATAGCTCCGGCATTAAATAAATGTCCTCCAGATGGATATAAACACCGGTATTAATAAACTGACCCCAGATGGGTTATAGCTCCGGCATTAAATAAATGTCCTCCAGATGGATATAAACACCGGTATTAATAAACTGACACCCAGATGGGTATCAACTCCAGTATTAATAAACTGACCCAGGATGGATATAAACTGCGGGATTAGTAAACTGACCCAGGTTCGGTAGAAACTGCGGTATTTATATACAGACCCACTGATGGGAATTAACTCCCGTTTTAATAAACTGACCCACCATGTGTGTAAATTCCAGCATTACTAATCTGACCCCCAGATGGGTATAACCTCTGGTATTAGTAGACTGACTCCGGATGGGTATAAACTACGGTATTAATAAACTGATCCGAGATGGGTATAAACTCCGGTATTAATAAAGTGACACCAGATGCGTATATACTCCGGTATTAATATGCTGAGCCCAGATGGGTATAAACTCCGGTATTAATCAAAAATAACGCTAGCTGGGAATAAACTCCGGTATTAATAAATGGACACCAGATGTGCATGAACTCCGGTATTAATAAACTGACATCAGATGGGCATAAACTCCGGCATTAATAAACTTACCCCAGATGGGTATAAACCCCGGTATTAATAAACTGACACCAGATGGGTATAAACTCCGGTATTAATAAACTGACACCAGATGGGTATAAATACCGGTATTAATGAACTGCCCCCCAGAAGTGTATAAACTCCAGTATTAATAAACAGAGCCCCGGTGGGTATAAACTCCGGTATTAATAAACTGAACCCAGATGGGGATAAACTCGGTATTAATAACTGACCCAGATGGGTATAATCTCCGGTATTAATAAACTGACCCAGATATGTATAAACTCCGGTATTAATAATCTTACCCCAGATGAGTATAAAATCCGGCATCAATAAACTGAACACAGATGGGTATAAGCTCCGGTATTAATAAACTGACCCCCAGATGTGTATAACCTCTGGTATTAATAAACTGAAACCCAAATGGGTATAAACTCCGGTGTTGATAAACTGACCACCAGATGGGTAAAAACTCCGGTATTAATAAACTGACCAAGGATGGGTATAAACTTCGGTATTAATAAACTGACCCAGGAGAGGTATAAATTGCGGTAGTAATATAATGACCACCAGATGGGTATTAACTCCGGTATGAATAAACTGTCCCCAGATGGGTACAAACTCCGGTATTAGTAAACTGACCCCAGATGGGTATAAATTCCAGTATTAATAAACTGAACACTCGATGTGTAAAAACTCTGGTTTTAATAAACTGACACCAGATGTGTATAAATTCCGGTTTTTAATAAACTGACACCCAGATGGGTATAATCTCTGGTATTAATAAACTGACCCCAGATGGGTATAAACTCCAGGATTAATAAACTGAGCACTCGATGAGCAAAAATTCTGGTATTAATAAACTGTCCCCAGATGGGAATAACCTCCGGTATTAATAAACTGACCCCAGATGGGTTAAATCTCCGGAATTAAAAAACTGACCCCCAGATGGGTATGAACTGCCGTATTAATATACTGACCCCCCGATGGGTATGAACTCCGGTATTAATAAGCTGACCCACGATGTGTATAAATTCCGGTATTATTAATCTGACCACCAGATGCGTATAACCTCTGGAATTAATAAACTGACAACCAAATGGGTATAAATTCCGGTGTTAATAAACTGATCCCCAGAAGGGTAAAAACTCCGGTATTAATTATCAGATTCCCGATGGGTTTTAGCTCCGGTATTAATAAACTGACACCAGATGGGTTTTAACTCCTGAATTAATAAAATGTCCTCCAGATGGGTATAAACTCCCGTATTAATAAACTGACTTGCAGATGGGTATAAAGTCCGGTATTAATAAAATAACCTGCAGATGGGTATAATCTCCGGTATTAATAAAGTGACCCCAGATATGTATAAACTCCGCTATTAATAACCTGACCCAGATGAGTATAAACTCCGGTTAAATAAACTGAACCCAGAAATGTATAAACTCCAGTATTAATATACTGACCCCAGATGGGTATAAACTTCGGTATTAATAAACTGATACCAGATGGCTATAAACTCCCGTATTAATAAAGTGACCCCAGATGGGTATAAACTCCGGTATTAATAAACTGACCACAGATGGGTAAAAACTCCAGTGTTAATAAACTGACCCACGATGTGTATACACTCCAGTATTAATAAACTGACCCCAGATGGGTATAACCTCTGGTATTAATAAAATGAGCAGAGATGGGTATAAACTTCGGTATTAATAAACTGATACCAGATGGCTATAAACTCCCGTATTAATAAAGTGACCCCAGATGGGTATAAACTCCAGAATTAATAAACTGATCCCCGATCGGTATAAACTCCAGTATTAATAAACTGACCCCCACATGTGTATTACCTCCGGTATTAATAAACTGACCTCCGGATGGATATAATCACCGGTGATAATAAACTGACCCCCGAAGTGTAAAAACGCCGGCATAATAAACTGACCCCAGATGGGTATAAACTCCGGTATTATAAACTGACCCCCAATAGATATAAACTCCAGTATTAATAAACTGACCCCGGATGGTTATAACCGCCGATATTAATAAACTGACCCCAGATGGGTAACAACTCCGGTATTAATAAACTGACCCAGGATGGATATAAACTGCGGGATTAATAAACTGACCCAGGTTCGGTATAAACTGCGGTATTTATATACGGACCCACTGATGGGTATTAATTCCGGTTTTAATAAACTGACCCGCCATGTGTGTAAATTCCGGCATTACTCATCTGACCCCCAGATGGGTATAACCTCTGGTATTAATAAACTGACTCCGCATGTGTATAAACTACGGTAATAATAAACTGATCCCAGATGGGTATAAACTCCGGTATTAATAAACTGACACCAGATGCGTATATACTCCGGTATTAATATGCTGGGCCCAGATGGGTATAAACTCCGGTATTAATCAAAAATGACGCTAGCTGGGAATAAACTCCGGTATTAATAAAAGGACACCAGATGTGCATGAACTCCGGTATTAATAAACTGATATCAGATGGGTATAAACTCCGGTATTAATAAACTGACCCCAGATGGGTATAAACCCCGGTATTAATAAACTGACACCTGATGGGTATAAACTCCGGTATTAATAAACTGACACCAGATGGGTATAAATACCGGTATTAATGAACTGCCCCCCAGAAGTGTATAAACTCCAGTATTAATAAACAGAGCCCCGATGGGTATAAACTCCGGTATTAATAAACTGAACCCAGATGGGGATAAACTCGGTATTAATAACTGACCCAGATGGGTATAATCTCCGGTATTAATAAACTGACCCAGATATGTATAAACTCCGGTATTAATAATCTTACCCCAGATGAGTATAAAATCCGGCATCAATAAACTGAACACAGATGGGTATAAACTCCGGTATTAATAAACTGACCCCCAGATGTGTATAACCTCTGGTATTAATAAACTGAAACCCAAATGGGTATAAACTCCGGTGTTGATAAACTGACCACCAGATGGGTAAAAACTCCGGTATTAATAAACTGACCAAGGATGGGTATAAACTTCGGTATTAATAAACTGACCCAGGAGAGGTATAAACTGCGGTAGTAATATACTGACCCCCAGATGGGTATTAACTCCGGTACTAACAAACTGTCCCCAGATGGGTACAAACTCCGGTATTAGTAAACTGACCCCAGATGGGTATAAACTCCAGTATTAATAAACTGAGCAGTCGATGTGTAAAAACTCTGGTTTTAATAAACTGACACCAGATGTGTATAAATTCCGGTTTTTAATAAACTGACACCCAGATGGGTATAATCTCTGGTATTAATAAACTGACCCCAGATGGGTATAAACTCCAGGATTAATAAACTGAGCACTCGATGTGCAAAAATTCTGGTATTAATAAACTGACACCAGATGTCTATAAATTCCAGTTTTTAATAAACTGACACCCACATGGGTATAAACTCCGATATTAATAAACTGACCCCCAGATGGGTATAACCTGCGGTTTTAATAAACTGACCTCCAGATGGATATAAACTCCGGCATTATAAAGCTAACCTAAATGTGTAAAAACTCCGGTATTAATAAACTGTCCCCAGATGGGAATAAACTCCGGTATTAATAAACTGACCCCAGATGGGTTAAATCTCCGGAATTAATAAACTGACCCCCAGATGGGTATGAACTGCCGTATTAATATACTGACCCCCCGATGGGTATGAACTCCGGTATTAATAAACTGACCCACGATGTGTATAAATTCCGGTATTATTAATCTGACCACCAGATGCGTATAACCTCTGGAATTAATAAACTGACAACCAAATGGGTATAAATTCCGGTGTTAATAAACTGATCCCCAGAAGGGTAAAAACTCCGGTATTAATTATCAGATTCCCGATGGGTTTTAGCTCCGGTATTAATAAACTGACACCAGATGGGTTTTAACTCCTGAATTAATAAAATGTCCTCCAGATGGGTATAAACTCCCCTATTAATAAACTGACTTGCAGATGGGTATAAACTCCGGTATTAATAAAATAACCTGCAGATGGGTATAATCTCCGGCATTAATAAAGTGACCCCAGATATGTATAAATTCCGGTATTAATAACCTGACCCAGATGAGTATAAACTCCGGTTAAATAAACTGAACCCAGATAGGTATAAACTCCAGTATTAATATACTGACCCCAGATGGGTATAAACTTCGGTATTAATAAACTGATACCAGGTGGTTATAAACTCCCGTATTAATAAAGTGACCCCAGATGGGTATAAACTCCGGTATTAATAAACTGACCCCAGATGGGTATAACCTCTGGTATTAATAAAATGAGCCCAGATGGGTATAAACTTCGGTATTAATAAACTGATACCAGATGGCTATAAACTCCCGTATTAATAAAGTGACCCCAGATGGGTATAAACTCCAGTATTAATAAACTGACCCCCACATGTGTATAACCTCCGGTATTAATAAACTGACCTCCAGATGGATATAATCACCGGTGATAATAAACTGACCCCCGAAGTGTAAAAACGCCGGCATAATAAACTGACCCCAGATGGGTATAAACTCCGGTATTATAAACTGACCCCCAATAGATATAAACTCCAGTATTAATAAACTGACCCCGGATGGTTATAACCGCCGATATTAATAAACTGACCGCAGATGGGTAACAACTCCGGTATTAATAAACTGACCCAGGATGGATATAAACTGCGGGATTAATAAACTGACCCAGGTTCGGTATAAACTGCGGTATTTATATACGGACCCACTGATGGGTATTAATTCCGGTTTTAATAAACTGACCCGCCATGTGTGTAAATTCCGGCATTACTAATCTGACCCCCAGATGGGTATAACCTCTGGTATTAATAAACTGACTCCGCATGTGTATAAACTACGGTATTAATAAACTGACTCCGCATGTGTATAAACTACGGTAATAATAAACTGATCCCAGATGGGTATAAACTCCGGTATTAATAAACTGACACCAGATGCGTATATACTCCGGTATTAATATGCTGGGCCCAGATGGGTATAAACTCCGGTATTAATCAAAAATTACGCTAGCTAGGAATAAACTCCGGTATTAATAAAAGGACACCAGATGTGCATGAACTCCGGTATTAATCAACTGATATCAGATGGGTATAAACTCCGGTATTAATAAACTGACCCCAGATGGGTATAAACCCCGGTATTAATAAACTGACACGTGATGGGTATAAACTCCGGTATTAATAAACTGACACCAGATGGGTATAAATACCGGTATTAATGAACTGCCCCCCAGAAGTGTATAAACTCCAGTATTAATAAACAGAGCCCCGATGGGTATAAACTCCGGTATTAATAAACTGAACCCAGATGGGGATAAACTCGGTATTAATAACTGACCCAGATGGGTATTATCTCTGGTATTAATAAATTGACTGCAGATGGGTATAAACTCCGGTATTAATAAACTGACCCCCAGATGGGTATAATCTCCGGTATTTATAAACTGACCCCAGATATGTATAAACTCCGGTATTAATAATCTTACCCCAGATAAGTATAAAATCCGGAATTAATAAACTGACCCCAGATATGTATAAACTCCGGTATTAATAATCTTACCCCAGATGAGTATAAAATCCGGCATCAATAAACTTACCCCAGATGGGTATAAGCTCCGGTATTAATAAACTGACCCCCAGATGTGTATAACTTCTGTTATTAATAAACTGAAACCCAAATGGGTATAAACTCCGGTGTTGATAAACTGATCCCCAGATGGGTAAAAACTCCGGTATTAATAAACTGACCAAGGATAGGTATAAACTTCGGTATTAATAAACTGACCCAGGATGGGTATAAACTGCGATAGTAATATACTGACCCCCAGATGGGTATTAACTCATGTATTAATAAACTGAACCACAATGTGCATAACCTCCGGTTTTAATATGCTGACCCCCTGATGGGTATAAACTCCGGTATTAATAAACTGACACATGATGTGCATAAACTCCAGTATTAATAAACTGACTCACAGATGAGTATAAATATCAGGATTAATAAAGTAAACCCAGATGGGAATAATCTCCAGTATTAATGAACTGACATCCAGATGGAAATAATCTCCAGTATTAATAAACTGACCCCCAGATCGTTATAAATTCCAGTATTAATACTCCGGTATTAATAAAAATGACCCCAGATGGGTATAAACTCCGGTGTTAATAAACTGACCCCAGATGGGTATAAATTCCGGTATTAATAAACTGACATCAGATGGGTATAAACTCCGGTATTAATAAAGTGACCCCAGATGGGTATAAACTCCGGTATTAATAAAAACTGATTCTAGCTGGGTATAAACTCCGATATAAATAAATTGACACCAGATGGGTATAAATTTCGGCATTAATAAACAGACACCAGATGGGTATAAACACCGGTATTACTGAACTGCCCCCCAGATGAGTATAAACTTCGGTATTAATAAACAGAGCCCCGATGGGTATAAACTCCGGTATTCATAAACTGACCCCAGTTGGGTATTATCTCCGGTATTAATAAATTGACCTCAGATGGGTATAAACTCCGGTATTAATAAACTGACCCCCAGATGGGAATAACCTCCGGTATTAATAAACTGACCCCCAGATGGGTTTAATCTCCGGTATTAATAAACTGAACCCATATGGGTATAAACTGCGGTATTAATAAACTGACCCAGGATGGGTATAAACTGCGGTATTAATATACTGACCCCCAGATGGGTATTAACTCCGGTATTAATAAACTGAACCACGATGTGAATAATCTCCGGTTTTAAGAAGCTGACCCCCTGATGGGTATAAACGCCGGTATTAATAAACTGATACATGATGTGCATAAACTCCGGTATTACTAAAATGACCCCAGATGGGTATAAACTCCGGTATTAATAAACTGAGCCCAGATGGGTATAAACTCCGGTATTAGTGAACTGACCCCAGATGGGTATAAACTCCAGTATTAATAAATTGAGCACTCGATGTGCAAAAGCTCTGGTACTAATAAACTGACACCAGATGTGTATAAATTCCGGTTTTTAATAAGCTGACACCCAGATGGCTATAATCTCCGGTATTAATAAATGACCCCCAGATGGGTATAACCTGCGGTATTAATAAACTGACCTCCAGATGGATATAAAATTCGGTATTAAAAAGCTAACCCAGATGGGTATAAACACCAGTATTAATAAACTGACCCCAGATGGGTATAAACTCCAGTATTAATAAACTGACCCCAGACGGGTAAAAACTCCGGTGTTAATAAATTAACCCCAGATGGGTATAAACTCCAGTATTGATAAACTGACCCCAGAAGGGTATAACTTCCGGTATTAATAAACTGACTCCAGATGGGTTTAAACTCCGGTATTAATAAACTGATCCCAGATGGGCATAAACTCTGGTGTAAATAAACTGAACCAAGATGGTTATTAACTCTAGTATTAATAAACTGACCCTCCATGGGCATAAACTCCGGTATTAATGAACTGACCCCAGATGGATTTAAAGTCGGGTATTAATAAACTGACACAAGCTGGGTATAGACTCCAGTATTAATATACTCTCACCAGATGGGTAAAAACTCCAGTGTTAATAAACTGACCCACGATGTGTATAAACTCCAGCATTAATAAACTGACCCCAGATGGGTAAAAACTACGGAAGTAATAAACAGAGCCCCGATGGGTATAAACTGCGGTATTAATAAACTCACCCAAGATGGGGATAAACACCAGTATTAATAAACTGAACTACGATGTGAATTATATCCGGTATTAATAACTGACGCCATGATGAGTATAAACTCCGGTATTAATAAACTGACCCATGATGTGTATAAACTCCAGTATTAATAAACTGACTCGCAGATGAGTATAACCATCAGTATTAATAAATTGAACCCGGATGGGAATAATCTCCAGTATTAATTATCAGACCCCCAGTTGGTTCTAAATTCCAGTATTAATAAACTGACACCCGATGTGTATAAACTCCAGTATTACTAAACTGATCCCAGATGGGAATAACTCCGGTATTAATAAACTGATCCCAGATGGGTACAAACTCCGGTATTTATAAACTGACGCCAGATGGGTATAAACTCCGGTATTAATAAAATGACCCCAGATGGGAATAAACTCCGTTATTAATAAACTGACCCCGGATGGGTAAAAACTCCGGAAGTAATAAACTGACCCCCAGATGGGTATAAACTGACGTATTAATATACTGACCCCCTGATGGGTAATAATCCGGTATTAATAAACTGACCCACGATGCATATAAATTCCGGAATTAATAAACAGACCACCAGATGGGTATAACCTCTGGTATTAATAAACTGACACCCAAATGGGTAAAAAATCCGGTGTTAATAAAGTGATCCCCAGAAGGTTAAAAACGCCGGTATTAATTATCAGATTCCCGATGGGTTTTAGCTCCGGTATTAATAAACTGACACCAGATGGGTTTTAACTCCTGAATTAATAAAATGTCCTCCAGATGGGTATAAACTCCCGTATTAATAAACTGACTTGCAGATGGGTATAAACTCCGGTATTAATAAAATAACCTGCAGATGGGTATAATCTCCGGTATTAATAAAGTGACCCCAGATATGTATAAACTCCGGTATTAATAACCTGACCCAGATGAGTATAAACTCCGGTTAAATAAACTGAACCCAGATAGGTATAAACTCCAGTATTAATATACTGACCCCAGATGGGTATAAACTTCGGTATTAATAAACTGATACCAGATGGCTATAAACTCCCGTATTAATAAAGTGACCCCAGATGGGTATAAACTCCGGTATTAATAAACTGACCCCAGATGGGTAAAAACTCCAGTGTTAATAAACTGACCCACGATGTGTATACACTCCAGTATTAATAAACTGACCCCAGATGGGTATAACCTCTGGTATTAATAAAATGAGCCCAGATGGGTATAAATTCCGGTATTAAAAAACTGACATCCAGATGGGTATAAACTCCAGTATTAATAAACTGACCCCCGATGGGTATAAATTCTGGTATTAATAAACTGACCCCAGATGGATATAAACTCTGGTATTAATAAACTGACCCCAGATGTGTATAAACTCCAGAATTAATAAACTGATCCCCGATCGGTATAAACTCCAGTATTAATAAACTGACCCCCACATGTGTATAACCTCCGGTATTAATAAACTGACCTCCAGATGGATATAATCACCGGTGATAATAAACTGACCGCCGAAGTGTAAAAACGCCGGCATAATAAACTGACCCCAGATGGGTATAAACTCCGGTATTATAAACTGACCCCCAATGGAAAGAAACTCCAGTATTAATAAACTGACCCCGGATGGTTATAACCGCCGATATTAATAAACTGACCCCAGATGGGTTTTAGCTCCGGCATTTAATAAATGTCCTCCAGATGGGTATAAACACCGATATTAATAAACTGACCGCCAGATGGGTAACAACTCCGGTATTAATAAACTGACCCAGGATGGAAATAAACTGCGGGATTAATAAACTGACCCAGGTTCGGTATAAACTGCGGTATTTATATACGGACCCACTGATGGGTATTAATTCCGGTTTTAATAAACTGACCCGCCATGTGTGTAAATTCCGGCATTACTAATCTGACCCCCAGATGGGTATAACCTCTGGTATTAATAAACTGACTCCGGATGTGTATAAACTACGGTAATAATAAACTGATCCCTGATGGGTATAAACTCCGGTATTAATAAACTGACACCAGATGCGTATATACTCCGGTATTAATATGCTGGGCCCAGATGGGTATAAACTCCGGTATTAATCAAAAATGACGCTAGCTGGGAATAAACTCCGGTATTAATAAAAGGACACCAGATGTGCATGAACTCCGGTATTAATAAACTGATATCAGATGGGTATAAACTCCGGTATTAATAAACTGACCCCAGATGGGTGTAAACCACGGTATTAATAAACTGACACCTGATGGGTATAAACTCCGGTATTAATAAACTGACACCAGATGGGTATAAATACCGGTATTAATGAACTGCCCCCCAGAAGTGTATAAACTCCAGTATTAATAAACAGAGCCCCGATGGGTATAAACTCCGGTATTAATAAACTGAACCCAGATGGGGATAAACTCGGTATTAATAACTGACCCAGATGGGTATTATCTCTGGTATTAATAAATTGACTGCAGATGGGTATAAACTCCGGTATTAATAAATTGACCCCCAGATGGGTATAATCTCCGGTATTAATAAACTGACCCCAGATATGTATAAACTCCAGTATTAATAATCTTACCCCAGATGAGTATAAACTCCGGCATCAATAAACTGAACCCAGGTGGGTATAAGCTCCGGTATTAATAAACTGACCCCCAGATGTGTATAACCTCTGTTATTAAGAAACTGAAACCCAAATGGGTATAAACTCCGGTGTTGATAAACTGATCCCCAGATGGGTAAAAACTCCGGTATTAATAAACTGACCAAGGATAGGTATAAACTTCGGTATTAATAAACTGACCCAGGATGGGAATAAACTGCGGTATTAATATACTGACCCCCAGATGGGTATTAACTCAAGTATTAATAAACTGAACCACAATGTGTATAACCTCCGGTTTTAATATGCTGACCCCCTGATGGGTATAAACTCCGGTATTAATAAACTGACACATGATGTGCATAAACTCCAGTATTAATAAACTGATTCGCAGATGAGTATAAACATCAGGATTAATAAAGTGAACCCAGATGGGAATAATCTCCAGTATTAATGAACTGACATCCAGATGGAAATAATCTCCAGTATTAATAAACTGACCCCCAGATTTTTATAAATTCCAGTATTAATACTCCGGTATTAAAAAAATTGACCCCAGATGGGTATAAACTCCGGTATTAATAAACTGACCCCAGATGGGTATAAATTCCGGTATTAATAAACTGACATCAGATGGGTATAAACTCCGGTATTAATAAAGTGACCCCAGATGGGTATAAACTCCGGTATTAATAAAAACTGATTCTAGCTGGGTATAAACTCCGATATAAATAAATTGACACCAGATGGGTATAAATTTCGGCATTAATAAACAGACACCAGATGGGTATAAACACCGGTATTAATGAACTGCCCCCCAGATGAGTATAAACTCCGGTATTAATAAAATGACCCCAGATGGGAATAAACTCCGTTTTTAATAAACTGCCCCCGGATGGGTAAAAACTCCGGAAGTAATAAACTGACCCCCAGATGGGTATAAACTGACGTATTAATATACTGACCCCCTGATATGTAATAATCCGGTATTAATAAACTGACCCACGATGCATATAAATTCCGGTATTAATAAACAGACCACCAGATGGGTATAACCTCTTGTATTAATAAACTGACACCCAAATGGGTAAAAATTCCGGTGTTAATAAACTGACCCCCAGATGGGTAAAAACTCCGGTATTAATAAACTGAACCCCACATGGGTATAAAATCGGGTATTGAAAACTGAACCCCGATAGTATCAACTCCGGTATTAATAAACAGATTCCCGATGGGTTTTAGCTCAGGTATTAATTAAATGTCCACCAGATCTTTATAAACTCTTGTATTAATAATCTGATCCACGATGTCTACAAACTCCGGTATTAATAAATTGCCCCAGATGTGTTTTAACTCCCGTATTAATAAAATGTACTCCAGATGGGTATAAACTCCGGTATTAATAAACTTACCCCCAGATGGGTATAATCTCCGGTATTAATAAGCTGACCCCAGATGAGTATAAACTCCGGTATCAATAAATTGAATCCAGATGGGTATAAACTCCAGTATTAATATACTGACCCCAGATGGGTATAAACTTCGGTATTAATAAATTGTCCCCAGATGGGTAAAATCTCCGGTTTTAATAACTGATCCCCAGATGGGTAAAAACTCCGGTATTAATAAACTGAACCCCACATGGGTAAAAAATCCGGTATTAAAACCTGAACCCCGATAGTATCAACTCCGGTATTAATAAACAGATTCCCGATGGGTTTTAGCTCAGGTATTAATAAAATGTCCACCAGATGGGTATAAACTTCGATATTAATAAACTGAACCCAGATGTCTACAAACTCCGGTTAATAAACAGATTCCCGATGGGTTTTAGCACAGGTGTTAATAAAATGTCCACCAGATGGGTATAAACTCTGGTATTAATAAACTGATCCCCGATGTCTACAAACTCCGGTATTAATAAACTGCCCCAGATGGGTTTTAACTCCGGTATTAATAAAATGTACTCCAGATGGGTATAAACTCCGGTACTAATAAATTAACTCGCAGATGGGAATAAACTCCGGTATTAATAAACTGACACGCAGATGGGTATAAACTCCAATATTAATAAACTGACCCCAGATATGTATAAACTCCGGTATTAATAAACAGAGCCCCGATGGGTATAATCTCCGGTATTGATAAGCTGACTCGCAGATGATTAGAAACATCAGTATTAATAAAGTGAACCCTGATGGGAATAATCTCCAGTATTAATGAACTGATATCCAGATGGGAATAATCTCCAGTATTAATAAACTGACCCAAGATGGTTTTAAATTCCAGTATTAATAAACTGACACCCGATGTGTATAAACTCCTGTATTAATAAAACTGATCCCAGATGGATATAACTCCGGTATTAATAATCTGACCCCAGATGGGTATAAACTCCTGTATTAATAAACTGACCCTAGATGGGAATAAACTGCAGTATTAATAAACTGAATCCAGATGGGTATACACTCCAGTATTAATATACTGACCCCAGATAGGTATAAACTTCGGTATTAATAAACTGTTCCCAGATGGGTAAAATCTCCGGTTTTAATAAACTGACCCCAGATGGGTAGAAACTCTGGTATTAATAAACTGAGCCCCAGATGGGTATAAACTCCAGTATTAATAAGCTGACCACAGACGGGTATAAACTCCAGTATTAATAAACTGACCCCCAGATGGGTATGAACTCCGGTATTAATAAACTGGCCTAAGATGGGGATAAACACCAGTATTAATAAACTGAACTACGATGTGAATAATCGCCGGTATTAATAAGCTGACCCCCTGATGGGTATAAATTCCGATATTAATAAACTGACACATGATGTGTATAAATTCCAGTATTAATAAACTGACTCGCAGATGAGTATAAAAATCAGTATTAATAAAGTGAACCCGGATGGGTATAATCTCCAAAATTAATGAACTGACAACCAGATGGGAATAATCTCCAGAATTAATAATCTGACCCACAGTTGGTTTTAAATTCCTATATTAATAAACTGGCACCCGATGTGTATAAACTCCAGTGTTAATAAACTGATCCCAGATGGGTATAACTACGGTATTAATAAACTGACACCCGATGCGTATAAACTCCCTTATTAATAAACTGACCCCCAGATGGTTATAAACTCCGATATTAATAAACTGACCTCCAGATCGGTATAAACTCCAGTCTTAATAAACTGACACCCCTTGGGTAAAAACTGCGGTATTAATAAATTGACTCCAAGATGGGTATAAACTCTGGTATTAGTAAACTGACCCCCAGATGGGTATAAACTCCGGTATTAATCAATTGATCCCCTGATAGGTATGAACTCCGGTATTAATAAACTGACCCCCAGAGGGGTATAAACTCCGGTATTAATAAACTGACCCCCACATGGGTATATACTCCGGTATTAAAAACAGAACCCTAATGGGTTTAAACTCCGGCATTAATAAACAGATTCCCGATGGGTTTTAGCTCCGGTATTAATAAAATGTTCACCAGATGGGTATGAACTCCAGTATTAATAAACTGAACCCAGATGGGTATAAACTGAAGTATTAATTTTCTGACCCCAGATGGATAAAAACTTCGGCATTAATAAGGTGACCCCAGATGGGTATAAACTCCAGAATTAATAAACTGAGCACTCGATGTGTAAAAGCTCCGGTATTAATAAACTGACACCAGATGAGTATAAATTCCGGTATTAATAAACTGACACCCAGATGGTTAGAATCGCTGGTATTAATAAACTGACCCCAAGATGGACATAACCTCCGATATTAATAAACTGACCTCCAGATGGATATAAACTCCGGCAATAAAAAGCTAACCCAGATGGGTATAACCTCCGGTATGAATAGATTGACCCCAGATGGGTATAAACTTCGGTAATAATAAACTGAGCCCCGATGGGTATAAACTCCAGTATTAATAAACTGACCCCAGATGGTTATAAACGCCGGTATTAATAAACTGACCCCAGATGGGTATAGACTCCAATATTAATAAACTGACCCCAGTCGGGTAAAAACTCCGGTGTTAATAAACTGACCACTCGATGTGTAAAAACTCCGGTGTTAAAAAACTGACCCCAGATGGGTATAATCTCTGGTATTAATAAACTGACCCCCAGATGGGTATAAACTCCGGTATTAATAAAGTGACCCCCGATGGGTATAAACTCCAGTATTAATAAACTGACCACAGATGGTTATAAACGCCGCTATTAATAAACTGACCCCAGATGGGTATAAACTCCGGTGTTAATGAACTGACCCACGATGTGTATAAACTCCAGCATTAATAAACTGACCCCAGATGTGTAAAAAAATCCAGAATTAATAAACTGACCCCCAGATGGGTATAAACTGCCGTATTAATATACTGACTCCCTGATGGGTATTAACTCCGGTATTAATAAACTGACCCACGATGTGTATAAATTCCGGTAGTAATAAACTGACCACCAGATGGGTATAACCTCTGGTATTAATAAACTGACACCCAGATGGGTATAACCTCTGTTATTAATAAACTGACACCCAGATGGGTAAAAACTCCGGTATAAATAAACTGGCCCCCACATGGGTATAAACTCCGGTATTAAAAACTGAACCCCGATGGGTATAAACCCCGCTATTAATAAACAGATTCCAGATGGGTTTAATCCCCGGCATTAATAAACTGACCCCAGATGCGTATAAACTCCGGTATCAATAAACTGAACCAGAATGCTATAAAATCCAGTATTAATGTACTGACCCCAGATGGGTATAAACTTTGGTATTAATAAACTGTCCCCAGATGGGTAAAATCTCCGTTTTTAATAAACTGACCACAGATGGTTATAAACTCTGGTATTAATAAACTGACCCCCAGATGGGTATAAACTCCAGTATTAATAAACTGACCACAGATTGGTATAAACTCCAGTATTAATAAACTGACCCCCAGATGGGTATAAACTCCGGTATTAATAAACAGAGCCCCGATGGGTATAAACTCCGGTATTAATAAACTGACCCAAGATGGGGATAAACACCCGTATTAAAAAACTGAACTACGATGTGAATAATCTCTGGTATTAATAAGCTGACACCCTGATGGGTATAAACTCCGGTATTAATAAACTGACACATGATGTGTATAAACTGTCCCGCAGATGAGTATAAACATCAGTATGAATAAAGTAAACCCGGATGGGAAAAATCTCCAGTATTAATGAACTGAAATCCAGATGGGAATAAACTCCTGTACAAATAAACTGACCCCCAGATCGTTATAAATTCCAGTATTAATAAACTGACACCCGATGTGCATAAACTCCAGTCATAATAAACTGATCCCAGGTGGGTAAAACTCCGGTATTAATGAAATGACCCCGGATGGGAATAAACTCTGGTATTAATAAACTGGCCTAAGATGTGTATAAACTCCGGTATTAATAAACTGACCCCTAGATGGTTTTAAAATACAGTATTAATAAACTGACACCCATTGAGTATAAACTCCAGTATTAATAAATTGACCCCAGATGGGTATAAACTCCGGTATTAATAAAAATTGACCCTAGCTGGGAAAATACTCCAGTATTAATAAATGGACACCAGATGTGCATGAACTCAGGTATTAATAAACTGACATCAGATGGGAATAAACACCGGTATTAATAAATTGACCCCAGATGGGTATAAACTCCGGTATTAATAAACTGATACCAGATGGGTATAAACTCCGGTATTAATAAACTGACACCCGATGGGTATAAGCACCGGTATTAATGAACTGCCGCCCAAATGAGTATAAACTCCGGTATTAATAAATTGACCCCAGATGGGTATTATCTCCGGTATTAATAAGTTGACCTCAGATGGGTATAAACTGCGGTATTTCTAAACTGACCCCCAGATGGGTATAATCTCCGGTATTAATAAATTGACCCCAGATAAGTATAAAATCCGGTATCAATAAACTGTCCCCAGATGGGGATAAACTCCGCTATTAATAAACTCACACCAGATGGGTATGAACTCCGGTATTAATAAGCTGACACCAGATGGGAAAAAAGCTCCGGTATTAATAAACTGACCCACGATGTGTATAACCTCAGGAATTAATAAACTGACGCCCCATGATTATAAACTCCGGTATTAATAAACTCACCCCAGTTGGGTAAAAACTCCGGTATTAATAAACTGACGCCCCATGATTATAAACTCCGGTATTAATAAACTCACCCCAGATGGGTAAAAACTCCGGTATTAATAAACTGACCATCACATGTGTATTAACTCCAGTATTAATAAACTGACGCCCCATGAGTATAAACTCTGGTATTAATAAACTGAATCCCAGATGGGTATAAACTCCGGTATTAATAAACTGTCCCCAGATGGGTATAAATTCCAGTATTAATAAACTGACCAACGATGTGTATAAACTCCGGTATTAATTAACTCACCCCAGATGGGTGTAATCTCCACTATTAATAAACTTACCTTAGATGGGTACAAACTCCAGTATTATTAAACTGAACCCCCGATGTGTATAAACTCCGGTATTAATAATCTTACTGAAGATGGCTATAAACTCCGGTATGAATAAACTGACCCCCAGATGTGTATAAAGTCATATATTAATAAACTTACCACAGATGCGTATAAACTCCGGTATTAATAAACAGACCCCAGATGGGTATAAATTCTTGTATTAATAAACTGACCCCTTTTGGGTATAAATTCCCGTATTAATCAACTGACCCCCTGATAGGTTTAAACTCCGGAATTTATAAACTGAACCCCAGATGAGTAGAATCTCCCATATTAAGAAACTTACCCCAGAGGGGTTTAAACTCCGATATTAATAAACTGACCTACGATGTGTATAAATTCCGGTATGAATAAATTGACACCCGATGGGTAAAAACTCCGGGATTAATAAACTGACCCACGATGTGTATAAACTCCGGTATTAAAAAACTGACCCCAGATGTTTATAAACACCGGTATTAATAAACGGAACCCCCGATGTGTATAAACTCCAGTATTAATAAGCTGACCCCCAGATGGGTATAAAGTCACATATTAGCAAACCGATCCCAGATGGGTTTAACCTCCGGTATTAATAAACTGACACCAGATGGGTATAAACTCCCATATTAATATACTGACAACCAGATAGGTATAAACTCCGGTATTAATAAACTGAACCCCAGATGGGTATAAACTCCCATAATAATAAACTGACCCCAGAGGGGTATAAACTCCGGTAATAATAAACAGACACCGGATGGGTATAAACTCCGGTATTAATAAACTGACCCCAGATGGGTATAAACTCCCATATTGATAAACTGACCCCCAGCTAGGTACAAACTCCGATATTAATAAACTGACCCCCAGATTGGTATAAACTCCCGTATTAATAAACTGACCCCAGATGTGTATATAATCCGGTATTAATAAACTGACCACTAGATGGTTATGAACACCTGTTTTAATGAACTGACAGCCAATGGTTATAAATTCCGGTATTAATAAACTGACCCCCAGATGGGTATAAACTCCAATATTAATAAACTCACCCCAGAAGTGTAAAAACTCCAGTATTAATAAACTGACCCTCGATGTTAATAAACTCAGATATTAATAAACTGTCCCCAGCTTGGTATAAACTGTGGTATTAATAAACTGACCCAGATGGGTATAAACTCCGGTATTAATAAACTTACCCACGATGTGTGTAAATTCTGGTATTAATAAATTGACACCCGATGGGTAAAAACTCCGGGATGAATAAACTGGCCCACGATGTGTATTATCTCCGGTATTAAAAAGCTCACCCCAGATAGGTATAAACTCCGGTATTAATAAACAAAACCCCCGATGTGTATAAACTCCGGTATTAATAAACTGACCGATGATGGCTATAAACTCCGGTATTAATAAACTGAACCCCAGATGGGTAGAAAGTCTCATATCAATAAACTGACACCAGGTGGGTATAACTCTGGTATTCATAAACTGACCCAGATGGGTATAAACTCCCATATTGATAAACTGACCCCCAGCTAGGTACAAACTCCGATATTAATAAACTGACCCCCAGATGGGTATAAACTCCCGTATTAATAAACTGCCTCAGATGGGTATAGATTCCGGTATTAATAAACGGACCCCCAGATGGGTATAAACTCCGGTATTAATAAACTAACCCACGATGTGTATAAATTCCGGTATTAATAAATTTACACCCGATGTGTATAAACTCCGGGATGAATAAACTGGCCCACGATGTGTATTATCTCCGGTATTAAAAAACTCACCCGAGATAGGTATAAACTCCGGTATTAATAAACTGAACCCCCGATGTGTATAAACTCCGGTATTAATAAACTGACCGATGATGGCTATAAACTCCGGTATTAATAAACTGATGGGTAGAAAGTCTCATATCAATAAACTGACACCAGATGGGTATAAACTCTGGTATTAGTAAACTGACCCCCAGATGGGTATAAACTCCGGTATTAATCAATTGATCCCCTGATAGGTATGAACTCCGGTATTAATAAACTGACCCCCAGAGGGGTATAAACTCCGGTATTAATAAACTGACCCCCACATGGGTATATACTCCGGTAATAAAAACAGAACCCTAATGGGTTTAAACTCCGGCATTAATAAACAGATTCCCGATGGGTTTTAGCTCCGGTATTAATAAAATGTCCACCAGATGGGTATGAACTCCAGTATTAATAAACTGAACCCAGATGGGTATAAACTGAAGTATTAATTTTCTGACCCCAGATGGATAAAAACTTCGGCATTAATAAGCTGACCCCAGATGGGTATAAACTCCAGAATTAATAAACTGAGCACTCGATGTGTAAAAGCTCCGGTATTAATAAACTGACACCAGATGAGTATAAATTCCGGTATTAATAAACTGACACCCAGATGGTTAGAATCGCTGGTATTAATAAACTGACCCCAAGATGGACATAACCTCCGATATTAATAAACTGACCTCCAGATGGATATAAACTCCGGCAATAAAAAGCTAACCCAGATGGGTATAACCTCCGGTATGAATAGATTGACCCCAGATGGGTATAAACTTCGGTAATAATAAACTGAGCCCCGATGGGTATAAACTCCAGTATTAATAAACTGACCCCAGATGGTTATAAACGCCGGTATTAATAAACTGACCCCAGATGGGTATAGACTCCAATATTAATAAACTGACCCCAGTCGGGTAAAAACTCCGGTGTTAATAAACTGACCACTCGATGTGTAAAAACTCCGGTGTTAAAAAACTGACCCCAGATGGGTATAATCTCTGGTATTAATAAACTGACCCCCAGATGGGTATAAACTCCGGTATTAATAAAGTGACCCCCGATGGGTATAAACTCCAGTATTAATAAACTGACCACAGATGGTTATAAACGCCGCTATTAATAAACTGACCCCAGATGGGTATAAACTCCGGTGTTAATGAACTGACCCACGATGTGTATAAACTCCAGCATTAATAAACTGACCCCAGATGTGTAAAAAAATCCAGAATTAATAAACTGACCCCCAGATGGGTATAAACTGCCGTATTAATATACTGACTCCCTGATGGGTATTAACTCCGGTATTAATAAACTGACCCACGATGTGTATAAATTCCGGTAGTAATAAACTGACCACCAGATGGGTATAACCTCTGGTATTAATAAACTGACACCCAGATGGGTATAACCTCTGTTATTAATAAACTGACACCCAGATGGGTAAAAACTCCGGTATAAATAAACTGGCCCCCACATGGGTATAAACTCCGGTATTAAAAACTGAACCCCGATGGGTATAAACCCCGCTATTAATAAACAGATTCCAGATGGGTTTAATCCCCGGCATTAATAAACTGACCCCAGATGCGTATAAACTCCGGTATCAATAAACTGAACCAGAATGCTATAAAATCCAGTATTAATGTACTGACCCCAGATGGGTATAAACTTTGGTATTAATAAACTGTCCCCAGATGGGTCAAATCTCCGTTTTTAATAAACTGACCACAGATGGTTATAAACTCTGGTATTAATAAACTGACCCCCAGATGGGTATAAACTCCAGTATTAATAAACTGACCACAGATTGGTATAAACTCCAGTATTAATAAACTGACCCCAGTCGGGTAAAAACTCCGGTGTTAATAAACTGACCACTCGATGTGTAAAAACTCCGGTGTTAAAAAACTGACGCCAGATGGGTATAATCTCTGGTATTAATAAACTGACCCCCAGATGGGTATAAACTCCGGTATTAATAAAGTGACCCCCGATGGGTATAAACTCCAGTATTAATAAACTGACCACAGATGGTTATAAACGCCGCTATTAATAAACTGACCCCAGATGGGTATAAACTCCGGTGTTAATGAACTGACCCACGATGTGTATAAACTCCAGCATTAATAAACTGACCCCAGATGTGTAAAAAAATCCAGAATTAATAAACTGACCCCCAGATGGGTATAAACTGCCGTATTAATATACTGACTCCCTGATGGGTATTAACTCCGGTATTAATAAACTGACCCACGATGTGTATAAATTCCGGTAGTAATAAACTGACCACCAGATGGGTATAACCTCTGGTATTAATAAACTGACACCCAGATGGGTATAACCTCTGTTATTAATAAACTGACACCCAGATGGGTAAAAACTCCGGTATAAATAAACTGGCCCCCACATGGGTATAAACTCCGGTATTAAAAACTGAACCCCGATGGGTATAAACCCCGCTATTAATAAACAGATTCCAGATGGGTTTAATCCCCGGCATTAATAAACTGACCCCAGATGCGTATAAACTCCGGTATCAATAAACTGAACCAGAATGCTATAAAATCCAGTATTAATGTACTGACCCCAGATGGGTATAAACTTTGGTATTAATAAACTGTCCCCAGATGGGTCAAATCTCCGTTTTTAATAAACTGACCACAGATGGTTATAAACTCTGGTATTAATAAACTGACCCCCAGATGGGTATAAACTCCAGTATTAATAAACTGACCACAGATTGGTATAAACTCCAGTATTAATAAACTGACCCCAGTCGGGTAAAAACTCCGGTGTTAATAAACTGACCACTCGATGTGTAAAAACTCCGGTGTTAAAAAACTGACGCCAGATGGGTATAATCTCTGGTATTAATAAACTGACCCCCAGATGGGTATAAACTCCGGTATTAATAAAGTGACCCCCGATGGGTATAAACTCCAGTATTAATAAACTGACCACAGATGGTTATAAACGCCGCTATTAATAAACTGACCCCAGATGGGTATAAACTCCGGTGTTAATGAACTGACCCACGATGTGTATAAACTCCAGCATTAATAAACTGACCCCAGATGTGTAAAAAAATCCAGAATTAATAAACTGACCCCCAGATGGGTATAAACTGCCGTATTAATATACTGACTCCCTGATGGGTATTAACTCCGGTATTAATAAACTGACCCACGATGTGTATAAATTCCGGTAGTAATAAACTGACCACCAGATGGGTATAACCTTTGGTATTAATAAACTGACACCCAGATGGGTATAACCTCTGTTATTAATAAACTGACACCCAGATGGGTAAAAACTCCGGTATAAATAAACTGGCCCCCACATGGGTATAAACTCCGGTATTAAAAACTGAACCCCGATGGGTATAAACCCCGCTATTAATAAACAGATTCCAGATGGGTTTAATCCCCGGCATTAATAAACTGACCCCAGATACGTATAAACTCCGGTATCAATAAACTGAACCAGAATGCTATAAAATCCAGTATTAATGTACTGACCCCAGATGGGTATAAACTTTGGTATTAATAAACTGTCCCCAGATGGGTAAAATCTCCGTTTTTAATAAACTGACCACAGATGGTTATAAACTCTGGTATTAATAAACTGACCCGCAGATGGGTATAAACTCCAGTATTAATAAACTGACCACAGATTGGTATAAACTCCAGTATTAATAAACTGACCCCCAGATGGGTATAAACTCCGGTATTAATAAACAGAGCCCCGATGGGTATAAACTCCGGTATTAATAAACTGACCCAAGATGGGGATAAACACCCGTATTAATAAACTGAACTACGATGTGAATAATCTCTGGTATTAATAAGCTGACACCCTGATGGGTATAAACTCCGGTATTAATAAACTGACACATGATGTGTATAAACTGTCCCGCAGATGAGTATAAACATCAGTATGAATAAAGTAAACCCGGATGGGAAAAATCTCCAGTATTAATGAACTGAAATCCAGATGGGAATAAACTCCTGTACAAATAAACTGACCCCCAGATCGTTATAAATTCCAGTATTAATAAACTGACACCCGATGTGCATAAACTCCAGTCATAATAAACTGATCCCAGGTGGGTAAAACTCCGGTATTAATGAAATGACCCCGGATGGGAATAAACTCTGGTATTAATAAACTGGCCTAAGATGTGTATAAACTCCGGTATTAATAAACTGACCCCTAGATGGTTTTAAAATACAGTATTAATAAACTGACACCCATTGAGTATAAACTCCAGTATTAATAAATTGACCCCAGATGGGTATAAACTCCGGTATTAATAAAAATTGACCCTAGCTGGGAAAATACTCCAGTATTAATAAATGGACACCAGATGTGCATGAACTCAGGTATTAATAAACTGACATCAGATGGGAATAAACACCGGTATTAATAAATTGACCCCAGATGGGTATAAACTCCGGTATTAATAAACTGATACCAGATGGGTATAAACTCCGGTATTAATAAACTGACACCCGATGGGTATAAGCACCGGTATTAATGAACTGCCGCCCAAATGAGTATAAACTCCGGTATTAATAAATTGACCCCAGATGGGTATTATCTCCGGTATTAATAAGTTGACCTCAGATGGGTATAAACTGCGGTATTTCTAAACTGACCCCCAGATGGGTATAATCTCCGGTATTAATAAATTGACCCCAGATAAGTATAAAATCCGGTATCAATAAACTGTCCCCAGATGGGGATAAACTCCGCTATTAATAAACTCACACCAGATGGGTATGAACTCCGGTATTAATAAGCTGACACCAGATGGGAAAAAAGCTCCGGTATTAATAAACTGACCCACGATGTGTATAACCTCAGGAATTAATAAACTGACGCCCCATGATTATAAACTCCGGTATTAATAAACTCACCCCAGTTGGGTAAAAACTCCGGTATTAATAAACTGACGCCCCATGATTATAAACTCCGGTATTAATAAACTCACCCCAGATGGGTAAAAACTCCGGTATTAATAAACTGACCATCACATGTGTATTAACTCCAGTATTAATAAACTGACGCCCCATGAGTATAAACTCTGGTATTAATAAACTGAATCCCAGATGGGTATAAACTCCGGTATTAATAAACTGTCCCCAGATGGGTATAAATTCCAGTATTAATAAACTGACCAACGATGTGTATAAACTCCGGTATTAATTAACTCACCCCAGATGGGTGTAATCTCCACTATTAATAAACTTACCTTAGATGGGTACAAACTCCAGTATTATTAAACTGAACCCCCGATGTGTATAAACTCCGGTATTAATAATCTTACTGAAGATGGCTATAAACTCCGGTATGAATAAACTGACCCCCAGATGTGTATAAAGTCATATATTAATAAACTTACCACAGATGCGTATAAACTCCGGTATTAATAAACAGACCCCAGATGGGTATAAATTCTTGTATTAATAAACTGACCCCTTTTGGGTATAAATTCCCGTATTAATCAACTGACCCCCTGATAGGTTTAAACTCCGGAATTTATAAACTGAACCCCAGATGAGTAGAATCTCCCATATTAAGAAACTTACCCCAGAGGGGTTTAAACTCCGATATTAATAAACTGACCTACGATGTGTATAAATTCCGGTATGAATAAATTGACACCCGATGGGTAAAAACTCCGGGATTAATAAACTGACCCACGATGTGTATAAACTCCGGTATTAAAAAACTGACCCCAGATGTTTATAAACACCGGTATTAATAAACGGAACCCCCGATGTGTATAAACTCCAGTATTAATAAGCTGACCCCCAGATGGGTATAAAGTCACATATTAGCAAACCGATCCCAGATGGGTTTAACCTCCGGTATTAATAAACTGACACCAGATGGGTATAAACTCCCATATTAATATACTGACAACCAGATAGGTATAAACTCCGGTATTAATAAACTGAACCCCAGATGGGTATAAACTCCCATAATAATAAACTGACCCCAGAGGGGTATAAACTCCGGTAATAATAAACAGACACCGGATGGGTATAAACTCCGGTATTAATAAACTGACCCCAGATGGGTATAAACTCCCATATTGATAAACTGACCCCCAGCTAGGTACAAACTCCGATATTAATAAACTGACCCCCAGATTGGTATAAACTCCCGTATTAATAAACTGACCCCAGATGTGTATATAATCCGGTATTAATAAACTGACCACTAGATGGTTATGAACACCTGTTTTAATGAACTGACAGCCAATGGTTATAAATTCCGGTATTAATAAACTGACCCCCAGATGGGTATAAACTCCAATATTAATAAACTCACCCCAGAAGTGTAAAAACTCCAGTATTAATAAACTGACCCTCGATGTTAATAAACTCAGATATTAATCAACTGTCCCCAGCTTGGTATAAACTGTGGTATTAATAAACTGACCCAGATGGGTATAAACTCCGGTATTAATAAACTTACCCACGATGTGTGTAAATTCTGGTATTAATAAATTGACACCCGATGGGTAAAAACTCCGGGATGAATAAACTGGCCCACGATGTGTATTATCTCCGGTATTAAAAAGCTCACCCCAGATAGGTATAAACTCCGGTATTAATAAACAAAACCCCCGATGTGTATAAACTCCGGTATTAATAAACTGACCGATGATGGCTATAAACTCCGGTATTAATAAACTGAACCCCAGATGGGTAGAAAGTCTCATATCAATAAACTGACACCAGGTGGGTATAACTCTGGTATTCATAAACTGACCCAGATGGGTATAAACTCCCATATTGATAAACTGACCCCCAGCTAGGTACAAACTCCGATATTAATAAACTGACCCCCAGATGGGTATAAACTCCCGTATTAATAAACTGCCTCAGATGGGTACAGATTCCGGTATTAATAAACGGACCCCCAGATGGGTATAAACTCCGGTATTAATAAACTAACCCACGATGTGTATAAATTCCGGTATTAATAAATTTACACCCGATGTGTATAAACTCCGGGATGAATAAACTGGCCCACGATGTGTATTATCTCCGGTATTAAAAAACTCACCCTAGATAGGTATAAACTCCGGTATTAATAAACTGAACCCCCGATGTGTATAAACTCCGGTATTAATAAACTGACCGATGATGGCTATAAACTCCGGTATTAATAAACTGATGGGTAGAAAGTCTCATATCAATAAACTGACACCAGATGGGTATAAACTCTGGTATTCATAAACTGACCCAGATGGGTATAAACTCCCATATTGATAAACTGACCCCCAGCTAGGTACAAACTCCCGTATTAATAAACTGCCTCAGATGGGTATAGATTCCGGTATTAATAAACTGACCCCCAGATGGGTATAAACTCCAATATTAATAAATGCACCCCAGATGGGTAAAAACTCCAGTATTAATAAACTGACCCTCGATGTTAACAAACTCAGATATTAATAAACTGTCCCCAGCTTGGTACAAACTGTGGTATTAATAAACTGACCCAGATGGGTATAAACTCCGGTATTAATAAACTAACCCACGATGTGTATAAATTCCGGTATTAATAAATTTACACCCGATGTGTATAAACTCCGGGATGAATAAACTGGCCCACGATGTGTATTATCTCCGGTATTAAAAAACTCACCCTAGATAGGTATAAACTCCGGTATTAATAAACTGAACCCCCGATGTGTATAAACTCCGGTATTAATAAACTGACCGATGATGGCTATAAACTCCGGTATTAATAAACTGACTCCCAGATGGGTAGAAAGCCTCATATCAATAAACTGACAACAGATGGGTATAAACTCCGGTAAAAATAAACTGACCCCAAATAGCTATACCCTCTGGTATTAATAAACTGACCCCAGATGGGAATAAACTCCGATATTAATTGACTGACATCAGATGGGTATAAACTCCGCTATTAATAAACTTACACAAGATGGGTATAAACTCCACTATTAATAAACTGACACAGGATGGGTATAAACTACGGTATTAATAAACTGACACCAGATGGGTATAAACTCCGGTATTATTAAACTGCCACCATAAGGGTATAAACTCCGGTATTAATAAATTGTCCCCCGATGGGTATATTCTCCAGTATTAATTAACTGACCCTCAGGTGGCTATAAACTCCGGTATTAATAAACTCACGTCAGATGTGTATAAACTCCGGAATTAATAAACTAACCACCAGATGTGTATAAACTCCGATTTTAATAAACACATCCCAGATTGGTATAAACTCCGCTATTAATAAGTTGACCCACAGATGAGTTTAAACTCCGGTATTAATAAATTGAACCCAGATGGCTATAAACTCTGGTATTAATAAACTCATCCCAGGTTGGTATAAACTCCGGTATTAATGAACTGACACCAGATGGGGACAATCTCCATTATTAATAAACTGACCCTTGATGGGTATAAACTCTGGTATGAATAAGCTGACCCACAGATGTGTATAAACGCCGGTATAAATAAACTGACCCCAGATGGCTATAACCTCTGGTATTAATAAACTGACCCCAGATGGGAATAAACTCCGATATTAATTAACTGACCTCAGATGGGTATAAACTACGGTATTAATAAACTGCCCCCCAGATGAGTATAAACTCCGGTATTAATGAATTGACCCCCGATGGGTATATTCTCCAGTATTAATTAACTGGCCCTCAGATGGCTATAAGCTCCGGCATTAATAAACTCACATCCGATATTAGTAAACTAACCCTCGATGGGTATAATCTCCGGTATTACTAAGGCGACCCACAGATGGGTTTAAACTCCGGTATTAATAAAGTGACCCCAGATGGCTATAAACTCTGTTATTCATAAACTGACACCAGATGAGTATGAACTCCGGTATTATTAAACTGACACCAGAAGAGTTTCAACTCCGGTATCAATAAACTAACACCCCATGAGTATAAACTCCAGTTTAATAAACTCACCCTCGATAGGGAACAACTGCGGTATTAATAAACTCACCCCAGAAGGCTATAAAGTCCGCTATTAATAAACTGACCCCCAGATGGTTATAAACTCCAGTATTAATAAATGACCCCAGATGGGTATAAACCGCAGTATTAATAAACTGACACCAGATGAGTCTAAACTCCGGTATTAATAATCTCGCCCCGGATGGGTAAAAATTTCGGTATTTATAAACTGACGCCACATGAGTATAAACACTGGTATTAATAAACTGACCCCCAGACGGGAATAAACTCCGGTATTAATTAACTGACCCCCAGATGGGTATAAACTCCGGTATTAATAAACTGATCGCAGATGGGTATAAACGCCGGTATTAAAAACGTGACCCAAGTTGGGCAATAACACGGTATTAATAACCGACCCCCAGATTGGTATAAACTCCGGTTTTAATAAACTGACCCACGATGTGTTAAATCTCCGGTATTAATCAACTGAGCCACGATGTGTATAAACTCCGGTATTAATAAACTGACACCCCATGAGTATAAACTCCGGTATTAATAAATCACAGCAGATGGGTATAAACTCCAGTATTAATAAAGTGACACCCATTTGTGTAAAAATTCCCATATTAATAAACTGACCACCAGATGGGTATAAACTCCCGTGTTAGTAAACTGACCCCCAGATGGGTATAAACTCCAGTGTTAATAAACTCACCCCAGATGGGTATTCACTCCAGTGTCAATAAACAGACTCCAGGTGGGTGCGAACTCCGCTATTAATAAACTGACCCCGAGAAACTCCGGTATTAATAAACTGACTCCCAGATGGGTATAAACTCCGGTATTAATAAAATGACCCACGATGTGTATAAATTCCAGTATTAATCAATTGACACATAATGGGTACAAATTCCGGGATTCATAAACTGACACATGATCTGTTTCAACTCCGGTATTAATAAACTGAACCCAGATGGGTATAAACTCCGGTATTAATAAACTGAACCCCCGATGTGGATAAAGTCCGGTATTAATAAACTGACCCCCAGATGTGTATAAAGTCACATATTAATAAACTGACCCCAGATGTGAATAAACTCCGGTATTAATAAACGGAACCCCCGATGTGTATAAACTCCGGTATTAATAAACTGACCGAAGATGGCTATAAACTCCAGTATTAAAAAACTGACCCCAGATGGGTATAAATTCCGGTATTAAATAACTGACCCCAGATGTGTATAAACTCCGGTATTAATAAACGGAACCCCCGATGTGTATAAACTCCGGTATTAATAAACTGACCGAAGATGGCTATAAACTCCAGTATTAAAAAACTGACCCCCAGATGGGTATAAAGTCACATATTAGTAAACCGACCCCAGATGGGTTTAACCTCCGGTATTAATAAACTGACACCAGATGGGTATAAACTCCCATATTGATAAACTGACCACCAGATAGGTACAAACACCGATATTAATAAACTAACCCCCAGATGGGTATAAACTCCCGTATTAATAAACTGACCCCAGATGGGTGTAAACTCCGGTATTAATAAACTGACCACTAGATGGGTATGAACACCTGTTTAAATGAACTGACAGCCAATGGGTATAAATTCCGGTATTAATAAACTGACCCCCAGATGGGTATAAACACCAATATTAATAAACTCACCTCAGATGTGTAAAAACTCCAGTATTAATAAACTGACCCTCGATGTTAATAAAATCAGATATTAATAAACTGTCCCCAGCTTGGTATAAACTGTGGTATTAATAAACTGACCCAGATGGGTATAAACTCCGGTATTAATAAACTTACCCACGATGTGTATAAATTCCGGTATTAATAAATTGACACCCGATGGGTAAAAACTCCGGGATGAATAAACTGGCCCATGATGTGTATGATCTCCGGTATTAATAAATTGACACCCGATGGGTAAAAACTCCGGGATGAATAAACTGGCCCATGATGTGTATTATCTCCGGTATTAATAAACTCACCCCAGATAGGTATAAACTCCGGTATTAATAAACTGAACCCCCGATGTGTATAAACTCCAGTATTAATAAACTGACCGATGATGGCTATAAACTCCGGTATTAATAAACTGACCCCCAGATGGGTAGAAAGTCTCATATCAATAAACTGACACCAGATGGGTATAAACTCTCGTATTAATAAACTGACCCAGATGGCTATAAACTCCGGTATTAATAAACTGACCCACGATGTGTATAAATTCCAGTTTTAATAAATTGACACATGATGGGTAAAAATTCCGGGATTCATAAACTGACACATGATCTGTTTCAACTCCGGTATTAATAAACTGAACCCAGATGGGTATAAACTCCGGTATTAATAAACTGAACCCCCGATGTGGATAAACTCCGGTATTAATAAACTGACCCCCAGATGGGTATAAAGTCACATTAATAAACTGACCCCAGATGGGTATAAACTCCGGTATTAATAAACTGACCCCAGATGGGTATAAACTCTGGTATTAAAAAACTGACCCCTTGATAGGTATAAACTCCAGTATTAATAAACTAAACCCCAGATGTTTATAAACTCCCATATTCATAAACTGACCCACGATGTGCATAAATTCCGGTAATAATAAATTGACACACGATGGGTAAAAACTCCGGGATTAATAAACTGACCCACGATGTGAATAACTTCCGGTATTAATAATCTGACCCCAGATGGGTATAAACTCCGGTATTAATAAACTGAACCCCCGATGTGGATAACAGAAGATGGCTATAAACTCCGAAATTAATAAACTGACCCCCAGATGGGTATAAATTCACATAATAATAAACTGACCCCAGATGGGTTTAACCTCCGCTATTAATAAACTGTCCCCAGATGGTTATAAACTCTGGTATTAATAAACTGACCCCAGATAGGTATAAACTCACGTATTAACAAACTGACCCCCAGATAGGTATAAACTCTGGTATTAATAAACTGAAACCCAGATGGGTATAAACTCACATATTAATAAACTGACTCCAGAGGGGTATAAACTCCGGTATTAATAAACAGACCCCAGATGGGTATAAACTCCCGTATTAATAAACTGACCCCAGATATGTAGAAACTCCGGTATTAATAAACTGACCCTCAGATGACTATAATCTCCGGTTTTAATAAAGTGTCAGCCGATGGGTATAAACTCGGGTATTAATAAACTGACCCCCAGCTGGGTATAAACTCCAGTATTAATAAACTCACCCCAGATGGGTAAAAACTCCACAATTAATAAACTGACCCTCGATGTTAATAAACTCAGGTATTAATAAACTGACCCCAGCTTTGTATAAAGTTTAGTATTAATTAACTGACCCAGATGGGTATAAACTCCGGTATTAATAAACTGAACCCCCGATATGTATAAACTCCGGTATTAATAAACTGCCCGATGATGGCTATAAACTCCGGTATTAATAAACTGACCCCCAGATGGGTAGAAAGTCTCATATCAATAAACTGACACCAGATGGGTATAAACTCTGGTATTAATAAACTGACCCAAATGGGTAGAAACTCCGGTATTAACAAACTGACCCACGATGTGTATAAATTCCAGTATTAATAAATTGACACATGATGGGTAAAAATTCCGAGATTCATAAACTGACACATGATCTGTTTCAACTCCGGTATTAATAAACTGACCCCAGATGGGTATAAACTCCGGTATTAATAATCTGACCCCAGATGGGTATAAACTCCGGTATTAATAAACTGAACCCCCGATGTGGATAACAGCAGATGGCTATAAACTCCGGTATTAATAAACTGACCCCCAGATGGGTATAAAGTCACATAATAATAAACTGACCCTAGATGGGTTTAACCTCCCACATTAATAAACTGACCCCAGAAGGGTATAAACTCCGGTATTAGTAAACAGACCCCTGATGGGTATAAACTCCCGTATTAATAAACTGACCCCCAGAGGGGTATAAACTCCGGTATTAATAAACTGACCCCCAGATGGGTATGAAGTCACATAATAATAAACTGACCGCAGATGGGTTTAACCTCCGGTATTAATAAACTGACCCCAGATGGTTATAAACTCTGGTATTAATAAACTGACCCCAGATTGATATAAACTCACGTATTAATAAACTGACCCCCAGTTGGTATAAACTCTGGTATTAATAAACTGATACCCAGATGGGTATAAACTCCCATATTAATAAACTGACCCCAGAGGGGTATAATCTCCGGTATTAACAAACAGACCCCCAAATGAATATAATCTCCAGCTTTAATAAAGTGTCAGCCGATGGGTATAAACTCCGGTATTAATAAACTGACCCCCAGATGGGTATAAACTCCAGTATTAATAAACTCACCCCAGATGGGTTAAAACTCCGCTTTTATTAAACTGACCCCCCATGAGTATATACTCCGGTATTAATAAACTGACCACAGATGGGTATAAACTCCAGTATTAATAAAGTGTATCCAGATGGGTATAAACTCCGGTATTAATAAACTGACCCCCAGATGGGTATAAAGTCACATAATAATAAACTGACCCCAGATGGGTTTAACCTCCCATATTAATAAACTGACCCCAGAAGGGTATAAACTCCGGTATTAATAAACAGACCCCTGATGGGTATAAACTCCCGTATTAATAAACTGACCCCCAGAGGGGTATAAACTCCGGTATTAATAAACTGACCCCCAGATGGGTATGAAGTCACATAATAATAAATTGACCTCAGATGGGTTTAACCTCCGGTATTAATAAACTGACCCCAGATGGTTATAAACTCTGGTATTAATAAACTGACCCCAGATTGATATAAACTCACGTATTAATAAACTGACCCCCAGTTGGTATAAACTCTGGTATTAATAAACTGATACCCAGATGGGTATAAACTCCCATATTAATAAACTGACCCCAGAGGGGTATAATCTCCGGTATTAACAAACAGACCCCCAAATGAATATAATCTCCAGCTTTAATAAAGTGTCAGCCGATGGGTATAAACTCCGGTATTAATAAACTGACCCCCAGATGGGTATAAACTCCAGTATTAATAAACTCACCCCAGATGGGTTAAAACTCCGCTTTTATTAAACTGACCCCCCATGAGTATATACTCCGGAATTAATAAACTGACCACAGATGGGTATAAACTCCAGTATTAATAAAGTGTATCCAGATGGGTATAAACTCTGGTATTAATAAACTGACAACAGATTGGTATAAACTCCGGTATTAATAAACTGACCCACGAATGGGTATAAACTCCGGTCTTAATAAACTGAGCCCAGATGGGTACAAACTCCATTATTAATAAACTGACCCCAAGATGGGTATAAACTCCAGTATTAATAAACTGACCCAGATGAGTGTAAACTCCGGTATTAATAAACTGACCCCAAGATGGGTATAAACTCCAGTACCAATAAACTGACCCCAGATGGGTGCGAACTCCACTATTAATAAATTGACCCCGAGATGGGTATAAACTCCGGTATTAATAAACGGTCTCCCAGATGGGTATAAACTGTAGTATTAATAAACTGACCCCGAGATGGGTATAAGCTCCGGTATTAATAAACTGATCCCAGATGGATATAATCTCTGGTCTTAATCAACTAACCCCCAGAGGGGTATAACCTCCGGTACTAATTACCTGACCCCCAGATGGGTATAAACTCCGGTATTAATAAACTGAGTCCAAATGGGTACAAACTCCATTATTAATAAACTGAACCCCAGATGGGTATAAACTCCAGTATTGATAAACTGACCTAGATGGGTATAAACTCCGGTATCAATAAACTGACTCCAGATAGTTGCGAACTCCGGTATTAATAAACTGACTTCGAGATGGGTATAAACTGCAGTATTAATAAACTGACCCCGAGATGCGGAACAACTCCAGTATTAATAAACTGACCCCGAGATGGGTAACAACTCCAGTATTAATAAACTGACCCCCAGATGGGTATAAACTCCAGTATTAATAAACTGACCACAGATTGGTATAAACTCCAGTATTAATAAACTGACCCCAGTCGGGTAAAAACTCCGGTGTTAATAAACTGACCACTCGATGTGTAAAAACTCCGGTGTTAAAAAACTGACGCCAGATGGGTATAATCTCTGGTATTAATAAACTGACCCCCAGATGGGTATAAACTCCGGTATTAATAAAGTGACCCCCGATGGGTATAAACTCCAGTATTAATAAACTGACCACAGATGGTTATGAACGCCGCTATTAATAAACTGACTCCAGATGGGTATAAACTCCGGTGTTAATGAACTGACCCACGATGTGTATAAACTCCAGCATTAATAAACTGACCCCAGATGTGTAAAAAAATCCAGAATTAATAAACTGACCCCCAGATGGGTATAAACTGCCGTATTAATATACTGACTCCCTGATGGGTATTAACTCCGGTATTAATAAACTGACCCACGATGTGTATAAATTCCGGTAGTAATAAACTGACCACCAGATGGGTATAACCTCTGGTATTAATAAACTGACACCCAGATGGGTATAACCTCTGTTATTAATAAACTGACACCCAGATGGGTAAAAACTCCGGTATAAATAAACTGGCCCCCACATGGGTATAAACTCCGGTATTAAAAACTGAACCCCGATGGGTATAAACCCCGCTATTAATAAACAGATTCCAGATGGGTTTAATCCCCGGCATTAATAAACTGACCCCAGATGCGTATAAACTCCGGTATCAATAAACTGAACCAGAATGCTATAAAATCCAGTATTAATGTACTGACCCCAGATGGGTATAAACTTTGGTATTAATAAACTGTCCCCAGATGGGTAAAATCTCCGTTTTTAATAAACTGACCACAGATGGTTATAAACTCTGGTATTAATAAACTGACCCCCAGATGGGTATAAACTCCAGTATTAATAAACTGACCACAGATTGGTATAAACTCCAGTATTAATAAACTGACCCCCAGATGGGTATAAACTCCGGTATTAATAAACAGAGCCCCGATGGGTATAAACTCCGGTATTAATAAACTGACCCAAGATGGGGATAAACACCCGTATTAAAAAACTGAACTACGATGTGAATAATCTCTGGTATTAATAAGCTGACACCCTGATGGGTATAAACTCCGGTATTAATAAACTGACACATGATGTGTATAAACTGTCCCGCAGATGAGTATAAACATCAGTATGAATAAAGTAAACCCGGATGGGAAAAATCTCCAGTATTAATGAACTGAAATCCAGATGGGAATAAACTCCTGTACAAATAAACTGACCCCCAGATCGTTATAAATTCCAGTATTAATAAACTGACACCCGATGTGCATAAACTCCAGTCATAATAAACTGATCCCAGGTGGGTAAAACTCCGGTATTAATGAAATGACCCCGGATGGGAATAAACTCTGGTATTAATAAACTGGCCTAAGATGTGTATAAACTCCGGTATTAATAAACTGACCCCTAGATGGTTTTAAAATACAGTATTAATAAACTGACACCCATTGAGTATAAACTCCAGTATTAATAAATTGACCCCAGATGGGTATAAACTCCGGTATTAATAAAAATTGACCCTAGCTGGGAAAATACTCCAGTATTAATAAATGGACACCAGATGTGCATGAACTCAGGTATTAATAAACTGACATCAGATGGGAATAAACACCGGTATTAATAAATTGACCCCAGATGGGTATAAACTCCGGTATTAATAAACTGATACCAGATGGGTATAAACTCCGGTATTAATAAACTGACACCCCATGGGTATAAGCACCGGTATTAATGAACTGCCGCCCAAATGAGTATAAACTCCGGTATTAATAAATTGACCCCAGATGGGTATTATCTCCGGTATTAATAAGTTGACCTCAGATGGGTATAAACTGCGGTATTTCTAAACTGACCCCCAGATGGGTATAATCTCCGGTATTAATAAATTGACCCCAGATATGTATAAAATCCGGTATCAATAAACTGTCCCCAGATGGGGATAAACTCCGCTATTAATAAACTCACACCAGATGGGTATAAACTCCGGTATTAATAAGCTGACACCAGATGGGAAAAAAGCTCCGGTATTAATAAACTGACCCACGATGTGTATAACCTCAGGAATTAATAAACTGACGCCCCATGATTATAAACTCCGGTATTAATAAACTCACCCCAGTTGGGTAAAAACTCCGGTATTAATAAACTGACGCCCCATGATTATAAACTCCGGTATTAATAAACTCACCCCAGATGGGTAAAAACTCCGGTATTAATAAACTGACCATCACATGTGTATTAACTCCAGTATTAATAAACTGACGCCCCATGAGTATAAACTCTGGTATTAATAAACTGAATCCCAGATGGGTATAAACTCCGGTATTAATAAACTGTCCCCAGATGGGTATAAATTCCAGTATTAATAAACTGACCAACGATGTGTATAAACTCCGGTATTAATTAACTCACCCCAGATGGGTGTAATCTCCACTATTAATAAACTTACCTTAGATGGGTACAAACTCCAGTATTATTAAACTGAACCCCCGATGTGTATAAACTCCGGTATTAATAATCTTACTGAAGATGGCTATAAACTCCGGTATGAATAAACTGACCCCCAGATGTGTATAAAGTCATATATTAATAAACTTACCACAGATGCGTATAAACTCCGGTATTAATAAACAGACCCCAGATGGGTATAAATTCTTGTATTAATAAACTGACCCCTTTTGGGTATAAATTCCCGTATTAATCAACTGACCCCCTGATAGGTTTAAACTCCGGAATTTATAAACTGAACCCCAGATGAGTAGAATCTCCCATATTAAGAAACTTACCCCAGAGGGGTTTAAACTCCGATATTAATAAATTGACCTACGATGTGTATAAATTCCGGTATGAATAAATTGACACCCGATGGGTAAAAACTCCGGGATTAATAAACTGACCCACGATGTGTATAAACTCCGGTATTAAAAAACTGACCCCAGATGTTTATAAACACCGGTATTAATAAACGGAACCCCCGATGTGTATAAACTCCAGTATTAATAAGCTGACCCCCAGATGGGTATAAAGTCACATATTAGCAAACCGATCCCAGATGGGTTTAACCTCCGGTATTAATAAACTGACACCAGATGGGTATAAACTCCCATATTAATATACTGACAACCAGATAGGTATAAACTCCGGTATTAATAAACTGAACCCCAGATGGGTATAAACTCCCATAATAATAAACTGACCCCAGAGGGGTATAAACTCCGGTAATAATAAACAGACACCGGATGGGTATAAACTCCGGTATTAATAAACTGACCCCAGATGGGTATAAACTCCCATATTGATAAACTGACCCCCAGCTAGGTACAAACTCCGATATTAATAAACTGACCCCCAGATTGGTATAAACTCCCGTATTAATAAACTGACCCCAGATGTGTATATAATCCGGTATTAATAAACTGACCACTAGATGGTTATGAACACCTGTTTTAATGAACTGACAGCCAATGGTTATAAATTCCGGTATTAATAAACTGACCCCCAGATGGGTATAAACTCCAATATTAATAAACTCACCCCAGAAGTGTAAAAACTCCAGTATTAATAAACTGACCCTCGATGTTAATAAACTCAGATATTAATAAACTGTCCCCAGCTTGGTATAAACTGTGGTATTAATAAACTGACCCAGATGGGTATAAACTCCGGTATTAATAAACTTACCCACGATGTGTGTAAATTCTGGTATTAATAAATTGACACCCGATGGGTAAAAACTCCGGGATGAATAAACTGGCCCACGATGTGTATTATCTCCGGTATTAAAAAGCTCACCCCAGATAGGTATAAACTCCGGTATTAATAAACAAAACCCCCGATGTGTATAAACTCCGGTATTAATAAACTGACCGATGATGGCTATAAACTCCGGTATTAATAAACTGAACCCCAGATGGGTAGAAAGTCTCATATCAATAAACTGACACCAGGTGGGTATAACTCTGGTATTCATAAACTGACCCAGATGGGTATAAACTCCCATATTGATAAACTGACCCCCAGCTAGGTACAAACTCCGATATTAATAAACTGACCCCCAGATGGGTATAAACTCCCGTATTAATAAACTGCCTCAGATGGGTATAGATTCCGGTATTAATAAACGGACCCCCAGATGGGTATAAACTCCGGTATTAATAAACTAACCCACGATGTGTATAAATTCCGGTATTAATAAATTTACACCCGATGTGTATAAACTCCGGGATGAATAAACTGGCCCACGATGTGTATTATCTCCGGTATTAAAAAACTCACCCTAGATAGGTATAAACTCCGGTATTAATAAACTGAACCCCCGATGTGTATAAACTCCGGTATTAATAAACTGACCGATGATGGCTATAAACTCCGGTATTAATAAACTGATGGGTAGAAAGTCTCATATCAATAAACTGACACCAGATGGGTATAAACTCTGGTATTCATAAACTGACCCAGATGGGTATAAACTCCCATATTGATAAACTGACCCCCAGCTAGGTACAAACTGTGGTATTAATAAACTGACCCAGATGGGTATAAACTCCGGTATTAATAAACTAACCCACGATGTGTATAAATTCCGGTATTAATAAATTTACACCCGATGTGTATAAACTCCGGGATGAATAAACTGGCCCACGATGTGTATTATCTCCGGTATTAAAAAACTCACCCTAGATAGGTATAAACTCCGGTATTAATAAACTGAACCCCCGATGTGTATAAACTCCGGTATTAATAAACTGACCGATGATGGCTATAAACTCCGGTATTAATAAACTGACTCCCAGATGGGTAGAAAGCCTCATATCAATAAACTGACAACAGATGGGTATAAACTCCGGTAAAAATAAACTGACCCCAAATAGCTATACCCTCTGGTATTAATAAACTGACCCCAGATGGGAATAAACTCCGATATTAATTGACTGACATCAGATGGGTATAAACTCCGCTATTAATAAACTTACACAAGATGGGTATAAACTCCACTATTAATAAACTGACACAGGATGGGTATAAACTACGGTATTAATAAACTGACACCAGATGGGTATAAACTCCGGTATTATTAAACTGCCACCATATGGGTATAAACTCCGGTATTAATAAATTGTCCCCCGATGGGTATATTCTCCAGTATTAATTAACTGACCCTCAGGTGGCTATAAACTCCGGTATTAATAAACTCACGTCAGATGTGTATAAACTCCGGAATTAATAAACTAACCACCAGATGTGTATAAACTCCGATTTTAATAAACACATCCCAGATTGGTATAAACTCCGCTATTAATAAGTTGACCCACAGATGAGTTTAAACTCCGGTATTAATAAATTGAACCCAGATGGCTATAAACTCTGGTATTAATAAACTCATCCCAGGTTGGTATAAACTCCGGTATTAATGAACTGACACCAGATGGGGACAATCTCCATTATTAATAAACTGACCCTTGATGGGTATAAACTCTGGTATGAATAAGCTGACCCACAGATGTGTATAAACGCCGGTATAAATAAACTGACCCCAGATGGCTATAACCTCTGGTATTAATAAACTGACCCCAGATGGGAATAAACTCCGATATTAATTAACTGACCTCAGATGGGTATAAACTACGGTATTAATAAACTGCCCCCCAGATGAGTATAAACTCCGGTATTAATGAATTGACCCCCGATGGGTATATTCTCCAGTATTAATTAACTGGCCCTCAGATGGCTATAAGCTCCGGCATTAATAAACTCACATCCGATATTAGTAAACTAACCCTCGATGGGTATAATCTCCGGTATTACTAAGGCGACCCACAGATGGGTTTAAACTCCGGTATTAATAAAGTGACCCCAGATGGCTATAAACTCTGTTATTCATAAACTGACACCAGATGAGTATGAACTCCGGTATTATTAAACTGACACCAGAAGAGTTTCAACTCCGGTATCAATAAACTAACACCCCATGAGTATAAACTCCAGTTTAATAAACTCACCCTCGATAGGGAACAACTGCGGTATTAATAAACTCACCCCAGAAGGCTATAAAGTCCGCTATTAATAAACTGACCCCCAGATGGTTATAAACTCCAGTATTAATAAATGACCCCAGATGGGTATAAACCGCAGTATTAATAAACTGACACCAGATGAGTCTAAACTCCGGTATTAATAATCTCGCCCCGGATGGGTAAAAATTTCGGTATTTATAAACTGACGCCACATGAGTATAAACACTGGTATTAATAAACTGACCCCCAGACGGGAATAAACTCCGGTATTAATTAACTGACCCCCAGATGGGTATAAACTCCGGTATTAATAAACTGATCGCAGATGGGTATAAACGCCGGTATTAAAAACGTGACCCAAGTTGGGCAATAACACGGTATTAATAACCGACCCCCAGATTGGTATAAACTCCGGTTTTAATAAACTGACCCACGATGTGTTAAATCTCCGGTATTAATCAACTGAGCCACGATGTGTATAAACTCCGGTATTAATAAACTGACACCCCATGAGTATAAACTCCGGTATTAATAAATCACACCCGATGGGTATAAACTCCAGTATTAATAAAGTGACACCCATTTGTGTATAAATTCCCATATTAATAAACTGACCACCAGATGGGTATAAACTCCCGTGTTAGTAAACTGACCCCCAGATGGGTATAAACTCCAGTGTTAATAAACTCACCCCAGATGGGTATTCACTCCAGTGTCAATAAACAGACTCCAGGTGGGTGCGAACTCCGCTATTAATAAACTGACCCCGAGAAACTCCGGTATTAATAAACTGACTCCCAGATGGGTATAAACTCCGGTATTAATAAAATGACCCACGATGTGTATAAATTCCAGTATTAATCAATTGACACATAATGGGTACAAATTCCGGGATTCATAAACTGACACATGATCTGTTTCAACTCCGGTATTAATAAACTGAACCCAGATGGGTATAAACTCCGGTATTAATAAACTGAACCCCCGATGTGGATAAAGTCCGGTATTAATAAACTGACCCCCAGATGTGTATAAAGTCACATATTAATAAACTGACCCCAGATGTGAATAAACTCCGGTATTAATAAACGGAACCCCCGATGTGTATAAACTCCGGTATTAATAAACTGACCGAAGATGGCTATAAACTCCAGTATTAAAAAACTGACCCCAGATGGGTATAAATTCCGGTATTAAATAACTGACCCCAGATGTGTATAAACTCCGGTATTAATAAACGGAACCCCCGATGTGTATAAACTCCGGTATTAATAAACTGACCGAAGATGGCTATAAACTCCAGTATTAAAAAACTGACCCCCAGATGGGTATAAAGTCACATATTAGTAAACCGACCCCAGAGGGGTTTAACCTCCGGTATTAATAAACTGACACCAGATGGGTATAAACTCCCATATTGATAAACTGACCACCAGATAGGTACAAACACCGATATTAATAAACTAACCCCCAGATGGGTATAAACTCCCGTATTAATAAACTGACCCCAGATGGGTGTAAACTCCGGTATTAATAAACTGACCACTAGATGGGTATGAACACCTGTTTAAATGAACTGACAGCCAATGGGTATAAATTCCGGTATTAATAAACTGACCCCCAGATGGGTATAAACACCAATATTAATAAACTCACCTCAGATGTGTAAAAACTCCAGTATTAATAAACTGACCCTCGATGTTAATAAAATCAGATATTAATAAACTGTCCCCAGCTTGGTATAAACTGTGGTATTAATAAACTGACCCAGATGGGTATAAACTCCGGTATTAATAAACTTACCCACGATGTGTATAAATTCCGGTATTAATAAATTGACACCCGATGGGTAAAAACTCCGGGATGAATAAACTGGCCCATGATGTGTATGATCTCCGGTATTAATAAATTGACACCCGATGGGTAAAAACTCCGGGATGAATAAACTGGCCCATGATGTGTATTATCTCCGGTATTAATAAACTCACCCCAGATAGGTATAAACTCCGGTATTAATAAACTGAACCCCCGATGTGTATAAACTCCAGTATTAATAAACTGACCGATGATGGCTATAAACTCCGGTATTAATAAACTGACCCCCAGATGGGTAGAAAGTCTCATATCAATAAACTGACACCAGATGGGTATAAACTCCCGTGTTAGTAAACTGACCCCCAGATGGGTATAAACTCCAGTGTTAATAAACTCACCCCAGATGGGTATTCACTCCAGTGTCAATAAACAGACTCCAGGTGGGTGCGAACTCCGCTATTAATAAACTGACCCCGAGAAACTCCGGTATTAATAAACTGACTCCCAGATGGGTATAAACTCCGGTATTAATAAAATGACCCACGATGTGTATAAATTCCAGTATTAATCAATTGACACATAATGGGTACAAATTCCGGGATTCATAAACTGACACATGATCTGTTTCAACTCCGGTATTAATAAACTGAACCCAGATGGGTATAAACTCCGGTATTAATAAACTGAACCCCCGATGTGGATAAAGTCCGGTATTAATAAACTGACCCCCAGATGTGTATAAAGTCACATATTAATAAACTGACCCCAGATGTGAATAAACTCCGGTATTAATAAATGGAACCCCCGATGTGTATAAACTCCGGTATTAATAAACTGACCGAAGATGGCTATAAACTCCAGTATTAAAAAACTGACCCCAGATGGGTATAAATTCCGGTATTAAATAACTGACCCCAGATGTGTATAAACTCCGGTATTAATAAACGGAACCCCCGATGTGTATAAACTCCGGTATTAATAAACTGACCGAAGATGGCTATAAACTCCAGTATTAAAAAACTGACCCCCAGATGGGTATAAAGTCACATATTAGTAAACCGACCCCAGATGGGTTTAACCTCCGGTATTAATAAACTGACACCAGATGGGTATAAACTCCCATATTGATAAACTGACCACCAGATAGGTACAAACACCGATATTAATAAACTAACCCCCAGATGGGTATAAACTCCCGTATTAATAAACTGACCCCAGATGGGTGTAAACTCCGGTATTAATAAACTGACCACTAGATGGGTATGAACACCTGTTTAAATGAACTGACAGCCAATGGGTATAAATTCCGGTATTAATAAACTGACCCCCAGATGGGTATAAACACCAATATTAATAAACTCACCTCAGATGTGTAAAAACTCCAGTATTAATAAACTGACCCTCGATGTTAATAAAATCAGATATTAATAAACTGTCCCCAGCTTGGTATAAACTGTGGTATTAATAAACTGACCCAGATGGGTATAAACTCCGGTATTAATAAACTTACCCACGATGTGTATAAATTCCGGTATTAATAAATTGACACCCGATGGGTAAAAACTCCGGGATGAATAAACTGGCCCATGATGTGTATGATCTCCGGTATTAATAAATTGACACCCGATGGGTAAAAACTCCGGGATGAATAAACTGGCCCATGATGTGTATTATCTCCGGTATTAATAAACTCGCCCCAGATAGGTATAAACTCCGGTATTAATAAACTGAACCCCCGATGTGTATAAACTCCAGTATTAATAAACTGACCGATGATGGCTATAAACTCCGGTATTAATAAACTGACCCCCAGATGGGTAGAAAGTCTCATATCAATAAACTGACACCAGATGGGTATAAACTCTCGTATTAATAAACTGACCCAGATGGCTATAAACTCCGGTATTAATAAACTGACCCACGATGTGTATAAATTCCAGTTTTAATAAATTGACATATGATGGGTAAAAATTCCGGGATTCATAAACTGACACATGATCTGTTTCAACTCCGGTATTAATAAACTGAACCCAGATGGGTATAAACTCCGGTATTAATAAACTGAACCCCCGATGTGGATAAACTCCGGTATTAATAAACTGACCCCCAGATGGGTATAAAGTCACATTAATAAACTGACCCCAGATGGGTATAAACTCCGGTATTAATAAACTGACCCCAGATGGGTATAAACTCTGGTATTAAAAAACTGACCCCTTGATAGGTATAAACTCCAGTATTAATAAACTAAACCCCAGATGTTTATAAACTCCCATATTCATAAACTGACCCACGATGTGCATAAATTCCGGTAATAATAAATTGACACACGATGGGTAAAAACTCCGGGATTAATAAACTGACCCACGATGTGAATAACTTCCGGTATTAATAATCTGACCCCAGATGGGTATAAACTCCGGTATTAATAAACTGAACCCCCGATGTGGATAACAGAAGATGGCTATAAACTCCTAAATTAATAAACTGACCCCCAGATGGGTATAAATTCACATAATAATAAACTGACCCCAGATGGGTTTAACCTCCGCTATTAATAAACTGTCCCCAGATGGTTATAAACTCTGGTATTAATAAACTGACCCCAGATAGGTATAAACTCACGTATTAACAAACTGACCCCCAGATAGGTATAAACTCTGGTATTAATAAACTGAAACCCAGATGGGTATAAACTCACATATTAATAAACTGACTCCAGAGGGGTATAAACTCCGGTATTAATAAACAGACCCCAGATGGGTATAAACTCCCGTATTAATAAACTGACCCCCAGATATGTAGAAACTCCGGTATTAATAAACTGACCCTCAGATGACTATAATCTCCGGTTTTAATAAAGTGTCAGCCGATGGGTATAAACTCGGGTATTAATAAACTGACCCCCAGCTGGGTATAAACTCCAGTATTAATAAACTCACCCCAGATGGGTAAAAAACTCCACAATTAATAAACTGACCCTCGATGTTAATAAACTCAGGTATTAATAAACTGACCCCAGCTTTGTATAAAGTTTAGTATTAATTAACTGACCCAGATGGGTATAAACTCCGGTATTAATAAACTGAACCCCCGATATGTACAAACTCCGGTATTAATAAACTGCCCGATGATGGCTATAAACTCCGGTATTAATAAACTGACCCCCAGATGGGTAGAAAGTCTCATATCAATAAACTGACACCAGATGGTTATAAACTCTGGTATTAATAAACTGACCCAAATGGGTAGAAACTCCGGTATTAACAAACTGACCCACGATGTGTATAAATTCCAGTATTAATAAATTGACACATGATGGGTAAAAATTCCGAGATTCATAAACTGACACATGATCTGTTTCAACTCCGGTATTAATAAACTGACCCCAGATGGGTATAAACTCCGGTATTAATAATCTGACCCCAGATGGGTATAAACTCCGGTATTAATAAACTGAACCCCCGATGTGGATAACAGCAGATGGCTATAAACTCCGGTATTAATAAACTGACCCCCAGATGGGTATAAAGTCACATAATAATAAACTGACCCTAGATGGGTTTAACCTCCCACATTAATAAACTGACCCCAGAAGGGTATAAACTCCGGTATTAGTAAACAGACCCCTGATGGGTATAAACTCCCGTATTAATAAACTGACCCCCAGAGGGGTATAAACTCCGGTATTAATAAACTGACCCCCAGATGGGTATGAAGTCACATAATAATAAACTGACCTCAGATGGGTTTAACCTCCGGTATTAATAAACTGACCCCAGATGGTTATAAACTCTGGTATTAATAAACTGACCCCAGATTGATATAAACTCACGTATTAATAAACTGACCCCCAGTTGGTATAAACTCTGGTATTAATAAACTGATACCCAGATGGGTATAAACTCCCATATTAATAAACTGACCCCAGAGGGGTATAATCTCCGGTATTAACAAACAGACCCCCAAATGAATATAATCTCCAGCTTTAATAAAGTGTCAGCCGATGGGTATAAACTCCGGTATTAATAAACTGACCCCCAGATGGGTATAAACTCCAGTATTAATAAACTCACCCCAGATGGGTTAAAACTCCGCTTTTATTAAACTGACCCCCCATGAGTATATACTCCGGTATTAATAAACTGACCACAGATGGGTATAAACTCCAGTATTAATAAAGTGTATCCAGATGGGTATAAACTCCGGTATTAATAAACTGACCCCCAGATGGGTATAAAGTCACATAATAATAAACTGACCCCAGATGGGTTTAACCTCCCATATTAATAAACTGACCCCAGAAGGGTATAAACTCCGGTATTAATAAACAGACCCCTGATGGGTATAAACTCCCGTATTAATAAACTGACCCCCAGAGGGGTATAAACTCCGGTATTAATAAACTGACCCCCAGATGGGTATGAAGTCACATAATAATAAATTGACCTCAGATGGGTTTAACCTCCGGTATTAATAAACTGACCCCAGATGGTTATAAACTCTGGTATTAATAAACTGACCCCAGATTGATATAAACTCACGTATTAATAAACTGACCCCCAGTTGGTATAAACTCTGGTATTAATAAACTGATACCCAGATGGGTATAAACTCCCATATTAATAAACTGACCCCAGAGGGGTATAATCTCCGGTATTAACAAACAGACCCCAAATGAATATAATCTCCAGCTTTAATAAAGTGTCAGCCGATGGGTATAAACTCCGGTATTAATAAACTGACCCCCAGATGGGTATAAACTCCAGTATTAATAAACTCACCCCAGATGGGTTAAAACTCCGCTTTTATTAAACTGACCCCCCATGAGTATATACTCCGGTATTAATAAACTGACCACAGATGGGTATAAACTCCAGTATTAATAAAGTGTATCCAGATGGGTTATAAACTCTGGTATTAATAAACTGACAACAGATTGGTATAAACTCCGGTATTAATAAACTGACCCACGAATGGGTATAAACTCCGGTCTTAATAAACTGAGCCCAGATGGGTACAAACTCCATTATTAATAAACTGACCCCAAGATGGGTATAAACTCCAGTATTAATAAACTGACCCAGATGAGTGTAAACTCCGGTATTAATAAACTGACCCCAAGATGGGTATAAACTCCAGTACCAATAAACTGACCCCAGATGGGTGCGAACTCCACTATTAATAAATTGACCCCGAGATGGGTATAAACTCCGGTATTAATAAAATGACCCACGATGTGTATAAATTCCAGTATTAATCAATTGACACATAATGGGTACAAATTCCGGGATTCATAAACTGACACATGATCTGTTTCAACTCCGGTATTAATAAACTGAACCCAGATGGGTATAAACTCCGGTATTAATAAACTGAACCCCCGATGTGGATAAAGTCCGGTATTAATAAACTGACCCCCAGATGTGTATAAAGTCACATATTAATAAACTGACCCCAGATGTGAATAAACTCCGGTATTAATAAATGGAACCCCCGATGTGTATAAACTCCGGTATTAATAAACTGACCGAAGATGGCTATAAACTCCAGTATTAAAAAACTGACCCCAGATGGGTATAAATTCCGGTATTAAATAACTGACCCCAGATGTGTATAAACTCCGGTATTAATAAACGGAACCCCCGATGTGTATAAACTCCGGTATTAATAAACTGACCGAAGATGGCTATAAACTCCAGTATTAAAAAACTGACCCCCAGATGGGTATAAAGTCACATATTAGTAAACCGACCCCAGATGGGTTTAACCTCCGGTATTAATAAACTGACACCAGATGGGTATAAACTCCCATATTGATAAACTGACCACCAGATAGGTACAAACACCGATATTAATAAACTAACCCCCAGATGGGTATAAACTCCCGTATTAATAAACTGACCCCAGATGGGTGTAAACTCCGGTATTAATAAACTGACCACTAGATGGGTATGAACACCTGTTTAAATGAACTGACAGCCAATGGGTATAAATTCCGGTATTAATAAACTGACCCCCAGATGGGTATAAACACCAATATTAATAAACTCACCTCAGATGTGTAAAAACTCCAGTATTAATAAACTGACCCTCGATGTTAATAAAATCAGATATTAATAAACTGTCCCCAGCTTGGTATAAACTGTGGTATTAGTAAACTGATCCAGATGGGTATAAACTCCGGTATTAATAAACTTACCCACGATGTGTATAAATTCCGGTATTAATAAATTGACACCCGATGGGTAAAAACTCCGGGATGAATAAACTGGCCCATGATGTGTATGATCTCCGGTATTAATAAATTGACACCCGATGGGTAAAAACTCCGGGATGAATAAACTGGCCCATGATGTGTATTATCTCCGGTATTAATAAACTCACCCCAGATAGGTATAAACTCCGGTATTAATAAACTGAACCCCCGATGTGGATAAACTCCGGTATTAATAAACTGACCCCCAGATGGGTATAAAGTCACATTAATAAACTGACCCCAGATGGGTATAAACTCCGGTATTAATAAACTGACCCCAGATGGGTATAAACTCTGGTATTAAAAAACTGACCCCTTGATAGGTATAAACTCCAGTATTAATAAACTAAACCCCAGATGTTTATAAACTCCCATATTCATAAACTGACCCACGATGTGCATAAATTCCGGTATTAATAAATTGACACACGATGGTTAAAAACTCCGGGATTAATAAACTGACCCACGATGTGAATAACTTCCGGTATTAATAATCTGACCCCAGATGGGTATAAACTCCGGTATTAATAAACTGAACCCCCGATGTGGATAACAGAAGATGGCTATAAACTCCGGTATTAATAAACTGACCCCCAGATGGGTATAAACTCCGGTATTAATAAACTGAACCCCCGATGTAGATAAACTCCGGTATTAATAAACTGACACCCAGATGGGTATAAATTCACATAATAATAAACTGACCCCAGATGGGTTTAACCTCCGCTATTAATAAACTGTCCCCAGATGGTTATAAACTCTGGTATTAATAAACTGACCCCAGATAGGTATAAACTCACGTATTAACAAACTGACCCCCAGATAGGTATAAACTCTGGTATTAATAAACTGAAACCCAGATGGGTATAAACTCCCATATTAATAAACTGACTCCAGAGGGGTATAAACTCCGGTATTAATAAACAGACCCCAGATGGGTATAAACTCCCGTATTAATAAACTGACCCCAGATATGTAGAAACTCCGGTATTAATAAACTGACCCTCAGATGACTATAACCTCCGGTTTTAATAAAGTGTCAGCCGATGGGTATAAACTCGGGTATTAATAAACTGACCCCCAGCTGGGTATAAACTCCAGTATTAATAAACTCACCCCAGATGGGTAAAAACTCCACAATTAATAAACTGACCCTCGATGTTAATAAACTCAAGTATTAATAAACTGACCCCAGCTTTGTATAAAGTTTAGTATTAATTAACTGACCCAGATGGGTATAAACTCCGGTATTAATAAACTGAACCCCCGATATGTATAAACTCCGGTATTAATAAACTGCCCGATGATGGCTATAAACTCCGGTATTAATAAACTGACCCCCAGATGGGTAGAAAGTCTCATATCAATAAACTGACACCAGATGGGTATAAACTCTGGTATTAATAAACTGACCCAAATGGGTAGAAACTCCGGTATTAACAAACTGACCCACGATGTGTATAAATTCCAGTATTAATAAATTGACACATGATGGGTAAAAATTCCGAGATTCATAAACTGACACATGATCTGTTTCAACTCCGGTATTAATAAACTGACCCCAGATGGGTATAAACTCCGGTATTAATAATCTGACCCCAGATGGGTATAAACTCCGGTATTAATAAACTGAACCCCCGATGTGGATAACAGCAGATGGCTATAAACTCCGGTATTAATAAACTGACCCCCAGATGGGTATAAAGTCACATAATAATAAACTGACCCCAGATGGGTTTAACCTCCCACATTAATAAACTGACCCCAGAAGGGTATAAACTCCGGTATTAGTAAACAGACCCCTGATGGGTATAAACTCCCGTATTAATAAACTGACCCCCAGAGGGGTATAAACTCCGGTATTAATAAACTGACCCCCAGATGGGTATGAAGTCACATAATAATAAACTGACCTCAGATGGGTTTAACCTCCGGTATTAATAAACTGACCCCAGATGGTTATAAACTCTGGTATTAATAAACTGACCACAGATTGATATAAACTCACGTATTAATAAACTGACCCCCAGTTGGTATAAACTCTGGTATTAATAAACTGATACCCAGATGGGTATAAACTCCCATATTAATAAACTGACCCCAGAGGGGTATAATCTCCGGTATTAACAAACAGACCCCCAAATGAATATAATCTCCAGCTTTAATAAAGTGTCAGCCGATGGGTATAAACTCCGGTATTAATAAACTGACCCCCAGATGGGTATAAACTCCAGTATTAATAAACTCACCCCAGATGGGTTAAAACTCCGCTTTTATTAAACTGACCCCCCATGAGTATATACTCCGGTATTAATAAACTGACCACAGATGGGTATAAACTCCAGTATTAATAAAGTGTATCCAGATGGGTATAAACTCCGGTATTATTAAACTGACCACCAGATGGGTATAAAGTCACATAATAATAAACTGACCCCAGATGGGTTTAACCTCCCATATTAATAAACTGACCCCAGAAGGGTATAAACTCCGGTATTAATAAACAGACCCCTGATGGGTATAAACTCCCGTATTAATAAACTGACCCCCAGAGGGGTATCAACTCCGGTATTAATAAACTGACCCCCAGATGGGTATGAAGTCACATAATAATAAACTGACCTCAGATGGGTTTAACCTCCGGTATTAATAAACTGACCCCAGATGGTTATAAACTCTGGTATTAATAAACTGACCCCAGATTGATATAAACTCACGTATTAATAAACTGACCCCCAGTTGGTATAAACTCTGGTATTAATAAACTGATACCCAGATGGGTATAAACTCCCATATTAATAAACTGACCCCAGAGGGGTATAATCTCCGGTATTAACAAACAGACCCCCAAATGAATATAATCTCCAGCTTTAATAAAGTGTCAGCCGATGGGTATAAACTCCGGTATTAATAAACTGACCCCCAGATGGGTATAAACTCCAGTATTAATAAACTCACCCCAGATGGGTTAAAACTCCGCTTTTATTAAACTGACCCCCCATGAGTATATACTCCGGTATTAATAAACTGACCACAGATGGGTATAAACTCCAGTATTAATAAAGTGTATCCAGATGGGTATAAACTCTGGTATTAATAAACTGACAACAGATAGGTATAAACTCCGGTATTAATAAAGTGACCCACGAATGGGTATAAACTCCGGTCTTAATAAACTGAGCCCAGATGGGTACAAACTCCATTATTAATAAACTGACTCCAAGATGGGTATAAACTCCAGTATTAATAAACTGACCCAGATGAGTGTAAACTCCGGTATTAATAAACTGACCCCAAGATGGGTATAAACTCCAGTACCAATAAACTGACCCCAGATGGGTGCGAACTCCACTATTAATAAATTGCCCCCGAGATGGGTATAAACTCCGGTATTAATAAACGGTCTCCCAGATGGGTATAAACTGCAGTATTAATAAACTGACCCCGAGATGGGTATAAGCTCCGGTATTAATAAACTGATCCCAGATGGATATAATCTCTGGTCTTAATAAACTAACCCCCAGAGGGGTATAACCTCCGGTACTAATTACCTGACCCCCAGATGGGTATAAACTCCGGTATTAATAAACTGAGTCCAAATGGGTACAAACTCCATTATTAATAAACTGAACCCCAGATGGGTATAAACTCCAGGATTAATAAACTGACCAAAATGGGTATAAACTCCGGTATCAATAAACTGACTCCAGATAGTTGCGAACTCCGGTATTAATAAACTGACTTCGAGATGGGTATAAACTGCAGTATTAATAAACTGACCCCGAGATGCGGTACAACTCCAGTATTAATAAACTGACCCCGAGATGGGTAACAACTCCAGTATTAATAAACTGACACCAGATGGGTATAATCTCCGGTATTAATAAACGGACCCCAGATGCGTATAAACGCCAGTATTAATAAACTGATCCTGGATGTGTATAAACTCCGGTATTAATAAAATCATCCCAGATTGGTATAAACTCCGGTATGAATAAACTGACACCAGATGGGTACAATGTCCATTATTAATAAACTGACCCTCGATGGGTATAAACTCCGGTATGAATAACCTGACCCACAGATGGGTATAAACTCCGGTATAAATAAACTGACCCCAGATGGCTATAACGTCTGGTATTAATAAACTGACCCCAGATGGGAATAAACTCCGATATTAATTATCTGACCTCAGATGGGTATAAGCTCCGCTATTGATTAACTGACCCCCAGATGGGTATAAACCCCAGTATTAATTACCTGAACCCAGGTGGTTATAAACTCCGGTATTAATTACGTGACCCAAGTTGGGTAATAACACCAGTATTAATAAACTGACCCCCAGATGGGTATAAACTCTGGTATTAATAAACTGACCCATGATGTGTTAAATCTCTGGTATTAATAAACTGACCCACGATGTGTATAAACTCCGTTATTAATAAACTGACACCCCATGATTATAAACTCCGGTATTAATAAATCACCCCAGATGGGTAAAAACTCCGCTATTATTAAACTGACACCACCTGAGTATAAATTCCGGTATTAATAAACTGACCACAGATGGGTATAAACTCCAGTATTAATAAACGGACCTCAGATGGGTATAATCTCGGGTATTAATAAACTGACCCCAGATGGGTATCAACTCCAGTATTAATAAACTGACCCCAGATGGGTATAAACTCCAGTGTTAATAGACTGACCCCAGATGGGTACAAAGTCCGGTATTAATAAACTGACACCAGATGGATACAATCTCCATTATTAATAAACTGACCCTCGATGGGTATAAACTCCGGTATGAATAAGCTGACACACAGATGGGTATAAACTCCGGTAAAAATAAACTGACCCCAAATAGCTATACCCTCTGGTATTAATAAACTGACCCCAGATGGGAATAAACTCCGATATTAATTGACTGACCTCAGATGGGTATAAACTCCGCTATTAATAAACTGACACAGGATGGGTATAAACTACGGTATTAATAAACTGACACCAGATGGGTATAAACTCCGGTATTATTAAACTGCCACCATATGGGTATAAACTCCGGTATTAATAAATTGTCCCCCGATGGGTATATTCTCCAGTATTAATTAACTGACCCTCAGATGGCTATAAACTCCGGTATTAATAAACTCACATCAGATGTGTATAAACTCCGGAATTAATAAACTAACCACCAGATGTGTATAAACTCCGGTTTTAATAAACACATCCCAGATTGGTATAAACTCCGCTATTAATTAGCTGACCCACAGATGAGTTTAAACTCCGGTATTAATAAATTGAACCCAGATGGCTATAAACTCCGGTATTAATAAACTCATCCCAGGTTGGTATAAACTCCGGTATTAATGAACTGACACCAGATGGGGACAATCTCCATTATTAATAAACTGACCCTTGATGGGTATAAACTCTGGTATGAATAAGTTGACCCACAGATGTGTATAAACGCCGGTATAAATAAACTGACCCCAGATGGCTATAACCTCTGGTATTAATAAACTGACCCCAGATGGGTATAAACTCCGCTATTAATAAACTGACCCCCAGAGGAGTATAAACTACGGTATTAATAAACTGCCCCCCAGATGAGTATAAACTCCGGTATTAATAAATTGACCCCCGATGGGTATATTCTCCAGTATTAATTAACTGACCCTCAGATGGCTATAAACTCCGGCATTAATAAACTCACATCCGATATTAGTAAACTAACCCTCGATGGGTATAATCTCCGGTATTACTAAGGTGACCCACAGATGGGTTTAAACTCCGGTATTAATAAAGTGACCCCAGATGGCTATAAACTCTGTTATTCATAAACTGACACCAGATGAGTATGAACTCCGGTATTATTAAACTGACACCAGAAGAGTTTCAACTCCGGTATCAATAAACTAACCCCCCATGAGTATAAACTCCAGTATTAATAAACTCACCCTTGATAGGGAACAACTGCGGTATTAATAAACTCACCCCAGAAGGCGATAAAGTCCGCTATAAATAAACTGACCCCCAGATGGTTATAAACTCCAGTATTAATAAATGTCCCCAGATGGGTATAAACTGCAGTATTAGTAAACTGACACCAGATGAGTATAAACTCCGGTATTAATAATCTCGCCCCGGATGGGTAAAAATTTCGGTATTTATAAACTGACGCCACATGAGTATAAACACTGGTATTAATAAACTGAACCCCAGACGGGAATAAACTCCGGTATTAATTAACTGACCCCCAGATGGGTATAAACTCCGGTATTAATAAACTGATCGCAGAAGGGTATAAACGCCGGTATTAAAAACGTGACCCAAGTTGGGCAATAACACGGTATTAATAAGCTGACCCGCAGATTGGTATAAACTCCGGTTGTAATAAACTGACCCACGATGTGTTAAATCTCCGGTATTAATCAACTGAGCCACGATGTGTATAAACTCCGGTATTAATAAACTGACACCCCATGAGTATAAACTCCAGTATTAATAAATCACACCAGATGGGTATAAACTCCAGTATTAATAAAGTGACACCCATTTGTGTATAAATTCCCATATTAATAAACTGACCACCAGATGGGTATAAACTCCCGTGTTAGTAAACTGACCCCCAGATGGGTATAAACTCCAGTATTAATAAACTCACCCCAGATGGGTATTCACTCCGGTGTCAATAAACAGACTCCAGATGGGTGCGAACTCCGCTATTAATAAACTGACCCCGAGAAACTCCGGTTTTAATAAACTGACTCCCAGATGGGTATAAACTGCAGTATTAATAAACTGACCCCAGATGGGTATAAACTCCAGGATTAATAAAGTGACCCTCGATGTGTATAAACACCAGTATTATTAAACTGACCCCAGATGGGTATAATCTCCGGTATTAATAAACTGACCCCAGATGGGAATAAACTCCAGCATTAATAAACTGACACCAGATGGGTACAAACTCCGGTATTAATAAACTGACCCCAGATGGGCACAAAATCTGGTATTAATAAACTGACCCTCGATGTGTATTAACTCCAGTATTAATAAACTGACCCCAGATGGGTATAAACTCCAGGATTAATAAAGTGACCCTCGATGTGTATAAACACCAGTATTATTAAACTGACCCCAGATGGGTATAATCTCCGGTATTAATAAACTGACCCCAGATGCGTATAAACTCCGGTATCAATAAACTGAACCAGAATGCTATAAAATCCAGTATTAATGTACTGACCCCAGATGGGTATAAACTTTGGTATTAATAAACTGTCCCCAGATGGGTAAAATCTCCGTTTTTAATAAACTGCCCACAGATGGTTATAAACTCCAGTATTAATAAACTGACCACAGATTGGTATAAACTCCAGTATTAATAAACTGACCCCAGTCGGGTAAAAACTCCGGTGTTAATAAACTGACCACCAGATGGGTATAACCTCTGGTATTAATAAACTGACACCCAGATGGGTATAACCTCTGTTATTAATAAACTGACACCCAGATGGGTAAAAACTCCGGTATAAATAAACTGGCCCCCACATGGGTATAAACTCCGGTATTAAAAACTGAACCCCGATGGGTATAAACCCCGCTATTAATAAACAGATTCCAGATGGGTTTAATCCCCGGCATTAATAAACTGACCCCAGATGCGTATAAACTCCGGTATCAATAAACTGAACCAGAATGCTATAAAATCCAGTATTAATGTACTGACCCCAGATGGGTATAAACTTTGGTATTAATAAACTGTCCCCAGATGGGTAAAATCTCCGTTTTTAATAAACTGACCACAGATGGTTATAAACTCTGGTATTAATAAACTGACCCGCAGATGGGTATAAACTCCAGTATTAATAAACTGACCACAGATTGGTATAAACTCCAGTATTAATAAACTGACCCCCAGATGGGTATAAACTCCGGTATTAATAAACAGAGCCCCGATGGGTATAAACTCCGGTATTAATAAACTGACCCAAGATGGGGATAAACACCCGTATTAATAAACTGAACTACGATGTGAATAATCTCTGGTATTAATAAGCTGACACCCTGATGGGTATAAACTCCGGTATTAATAAACTGACACATGATGTGTATAAACTGTCCCGCAGATGAGTATAAACATCAGTATGAATAAAGTAAACCCGGATGGGAAAAATCTCCAGTATTAATGAACTGAAATCCAGATGGGAATAAACTCCTGTACAAATAAACTGACCCCCAGATCGTTATAAATTCCAGTATTAATAAACTGACACCCGATGTGCATAAACTCCAGTCATAATAAACTGATCCCAGGTGGGTAAAACTCCGGTATTAATTAAATGACCCCGGATGGGAATAAACTCTGGTATTAATAAACTGGCCGAAGATGTGTATAAACTCCGGTATTAATAAACTGACCCCTAGATGGTTTTAAAATACAGTATTAATAAACTGACACCCATTGAGTATAAACTCCAGTATTAATAAATTGACCCCAGATGGGTATAAACTCCGGTATTAATAAAAATTGACCCTAGCTGGGAAAATACTCCAGTATTAATAAATGGACACCAGATGTGCATGAACTCAGGTATTAATAAACTGACATCAGATGGGAATAAACACCGGTATTAATAAATTGACCCCAGATGGGTATAAACTCCGGTATTAATAAACTGATACCAGATGGGTATAAACTCCGGTATTAATAAACTGACACCCGATGGGTATAAGCACCGGTATTAATGAACTGCCGCCCAAATGAGTATAAACTCCGGTATTAATAAATTGACCCCAGATGGGTATTATCTCCGGTATTAATAAGTTGACCTCAGATGGGTATAAACTGCGGTATTTCTAAACTCACCCCCAGATGGGTATAATCTCCGGTATTAATAAATTGACCCCAGATATGTATAAAATCCGGTATCAATAAACTGTCCCCAGATGGGGATAAACTCCGCTATTAATAAACTCACACCAGATGGGTATAAACTCCGGTATTAATAAGCTGACACCAGATGGGAAAAAAGCTCCGGTATTAATAAACTGACCCACGATGTGTATAACCTCAGGAATTAATAAACTGACGCCCCATGATTATAAACTCCGGTATTAATAAACTCACCCCAGTTGGGTAAAAACTCCGGTATTAATAAACTGACGCCCCATGATTATAAACTCCGGTATTAATAAACTCACCCCAGATGGATAAAAACTCCGGTATTAATAAACTGACCATCACATGTGTATTAACTCCAGTATTAATAAACTGACGCCCCATGAGTATAAACTCTGGTATTAATAAACTGAATCCCAGATGGGTATAAACTCCGGTATTAATAAACTGTCCCCAGATGGGTATAAATTCCAGTATTAATAAACTGACCAACGATGTGTATAAACTCCGGTATTAATTAACTCACCCCAGATGGGTGTAATCTCCGCTATTAATAAACTTACCTTAGATGGGTACAAACTCCAGTATTATTAAACTGAACCCCCGATGTGTATAAACTCCGGTATTAATAATCTTACTGAAGATGGCTATAAACTCCGGTATGAATAAACTGACCCCCAGATGTGTATAAAGTCATATATTAATAAACTTACCACAGATGCGTATAAACTCCGGTATTAATAAACAGACCCCAGATGGGTATAAATTCTTGTATTAATAAACTGACCCCTTTTGGGTATAAATTCCCGTATTAATCAACTGACCCCCTGATAGGTTTAAACTCCGGAATTTATAAACTGAACCCCAGATGAGTAGAATCTCCCATATTAAGAAACTTACCCCAGAGGGGTTTAAACTCCGATATTAATAAACTGACCTACGATGTGTATAAATTCCGGTATGAATAAATTGACACCCGATGGGTAAAAACTCCGGGATTAATAAACTGACCCACGATGTGTATAAACTCCGGTATTAAAAAACTGACCCCAGATGTTTATAAACACCGGTATTAATAAACGGAACCCCCGATGTGTATAAACTCCAGTATTAATAAGCTGACCCCCAGATGGGTATAAAGTCACATATTAGCAAACCGATCCCAGATGGGTTTAACCTCCGGTATTAATAAACTGACACCAGATGGGTATAAACTCCCATATTAATATACTGACAACCAGATAGGTATAAACGCCGGTATTAATAAACTGAACCCCAGATGGGTATAAACTCCCATAATAATAAACTGACCCCAGAGGGGTATAAACTCCGGTAATAATAAACAGACACCGGATGGGTATAAACTCCGGTATTAATAAACTGACCCCAGATGGGTATAAACTCCCATATTGATAAACTGACCCCCAGCTAGGTACAAACTCCGATATTAATAAACTGACCCCCAGATTGGTATAAACTCCCGTATTAATAAACTGACCCCAGATGGGTATATAATCCGGTATTAATAAACTGACCACTAGATGGTTATGAACACCTGTTTTAATGAACTGACAGCCAATGGTTATAAATTCCGGTATTAATAAACTGACCCCCAGATGGGTATAAACTCCAATATTAATAAACTCACCCCAGAAGTGTAAAAACTCCAGTATTAATAAACTGACCCTCGATGTTAATAAACTCAGATATTAATAAACTGTCCCCAGCTTGGTATAAACTGTGGTATTAATAAACTGACCCAGATGGGTATAAACTCCGGTATTAATAAACTTACCCACGATGTGTGTAAATTCTGGTATTAATAAATTGACACCCGATGGGTAAAAACTCCGGGATGAATAAACTGGCCCACGATGTGTATTATCTCCGGTATTAAAAAGCTCACCCCAGATAGGTATAAACTCCGGTATTAATAAACAAAACCCCCGATGTGTATAAACTCCGGTATTAATAAACTGACCGATGATGGCTATAAACTCCGGTATTAATAAACTGAACCCCAGATGGGTAGAAAGTCTCATATCAATAAACTGACACCAGGTGGGTATAACTCTGGTATTCATAAACTGACCCAGATGGGTATAAACTCCCATATTGATAAACTGACCCCCAGCTAGGTACAAACTCCGATATTAATAAACTGACCCCCAGATGGGTATAAACTCCCGTATTAATAAACTGCCTCAGATGGGTATAGATTCCGGTATTAATAAACGGACCCCCAGATGGGTATAAACTCCGGTATTAATAAACTAACCCACGATGTGTATAAATTCCGGTATTAATAAATTTACACCCGATGTGTATAAACTCCGGGATGAATAAACTGGCCCACGATGTGTATTATCTCCGGTATTAAAAAACTCACCCTAGATAGGTATAAACTCCGGTATTAATAAACTGAACCCCCGATGTGTATAAACTCCGGTATTAATAAACTGACCGATGATGGCTATAAACTCCGGTATTAATAAACTGACTCCCAGATGGGTAGAAAGCCTCATATCAATAAACTGACAACAGATGGCTATAAACTCCGGTAAAAATAAACTGACCCCAAATAGCTATACCCTCTGGTATTAATAAACTGACCCCAGATGGGAATAAACTCCGATATTAATTGACTGACATCAGATGGGTATAAACTCCGCTATTAATAAACTTACACAAGATGGGTATAAACTCCACTATTAATAAACTGACACAGGATGGGTATAAACTACGGTATTAATAAACTGACACCAGATGGGTATAAACTCCGGTATTATTAAACTGCCACCATATGGGTATAAACTCCGGTATTAATAAATTGTCCCCCGATGGGTATATTCTCCAGTATTAATTAACTGACCCTCAGGTGGCTATAAACTCCGGTATTAATAAACTCACGTCAGATGTGTATAAACTCCGGAATTAATAAACTAACCACCAGATGTGTATAAACTCCGATTTTAATAAACACATCCCAGATTGGTATAAACTCCGCTATTAATAAGTTGACCCACAGATGAGTTTAAACTCCGGTATTAATAAATTGGACACAGATGGCTATAAACTCTGGTATTAATAAACTCATCCCAGGTTGGTATAAACTCCGGTATTAATGAACTGACACCAGATGGGGACAATCTCCATTATTAATAAACTGACCCTTGATGGGTATAAACTCTGGTATGAATAAGCTGACCCACAGATGTGTATAAACGCCGGTATAAATAAACTGACCCCAGATGGCTATAACCTCTGGTATTAATAAACTGACCCCAGATGGGAATAAACTCCGATATTAATTAACTGACCTCAGATGGGTATAAACTCCGCTATTAATAAACTGACCCCCAGATGGGTATAAACTACGGTATTAATAAACTGCCCCCCAGATGAGTATAAACTCCGGTATTAATAAATTGACCCCCGATGGGTATATTCTCCAGTATTAATTAACTGGCCCTCAGATGGCTATAAGCTCCGGCATTAATAAACTCACATCCGATATTAGTAAACTAACCCTCGATGGGTATAATCTCCGGTATTACTAAGGCGACCCACAGATGGGTTTAAACTCCGGTATTAATAAAGTGACCCCAGATGGCTATAAACTCTGTTATTCATAAACTGACACCAGATGAGTATGAACTCCGGTATTATTAAACTGACACCAGAAGAGTTTCAACTCCGGTATCAATAAACTAACACCCCATGAGTATAAACTCCAGTTTAATAAACTCACCCTCGATAGGGAACAACTGCGGTATTAATAAACTCACCCCAGAAGGCTATAAAGTCCGCTATTAATAAACTGACCCCCAGATGGTTATAAACTCCAGTATTAATAAATGACCCCAGATGGGTATAAACCGCAGTATTAATAAACTGACACCAGATGAGTCTAAACTCCGGTATTAATAATCTCGCCCCGGATGGGTAAAAATTTCGGTATTTATAAACTGACGCCACATGATTATAAACACTGGTATTAATAAACTGACCCCCAGACGGGAATAAACTCCGGTATTAATTAACTGACCCCCAGATGGGTATAAACTCCGGTATTAATAAACTGATCGCAGATGGGTATAAACGCCGGTATTAAAAACGTGACCCAAGTTGGGCAATAACACGGTATTAATAACCGACCCCCAGATTGGTATAAACTCCGGTTTTAATAAACTGACCCACGATGTGTTAAATCTCCGGTATTAATCAACTGAGCCACGATGTGTATAAACTCCGGTATTAATAAACTGACACCCCATGAGTATAAACTCCGGTATTAATAAATCACACCAGATGGGTATAAACTCCAGTATTAATAAAGTGACACCCATTTGTGTATAAATTCCCATATTAATAAACTGACCACCAGATGGGTATAAACTCCCGTGTTAGTAAACTGACCCCCAGATGGGTATAAACTCCAGTGTTAATAAACTCACCCCAGATGGGTATTCACTCCAGTGTCAATAAACAGACTCCAGGTGGGTGCGAACTCCGCTATTAATAAACTGACCCCGAGAAACTCCGGTATTAATAAACTGACTCCCAGATGGGTATAAACTCCGGTATTAATAAAATGACCCACGATGTGTATAAATTCCAGTATTAATCAATTGACACATAATGGGTACAAATTCCGGGATTCATAAACTGACACATGATCTGTTTCAACTCCGGTATTAATAAACTGAACCCAGATGGGTATAAACTCCGGTATTAATAAACTGAACCCCCGATGTGGATAAAGTCCGGTATTAATAAACTGACCCCCAGATGTGTATAAAGTCACATATTAATAAACTGACCCCAGATGTGAATAAACTCCTGTATTAATAAACGGAACCCCCGATGTGTATAAACTCCGGTATTAATAAACTGACCGAAGATGGCTATAAACTCCAGTATTAAAAAACTGACCCCAGATGGGTATAAATTCCGGTATTAAATAACTGACCCCAGATGTGTATAAACTCCGGTATTAATAAACGGAACCCCCGATGTGTATAAACTCCGGTATTAATAAACTGACCGAAGATGGCTATAAACTCCAGTATTAAAAAACTGACCCCCAGATGGGTATAAAGTCACATATTAGTAAACCGACCCCAGATGGGTTTAACCTCCGATATTAATAAACTAACCCCCAGATGGGTATAAACTCCCGTATTAATAAACTGACCCCAGATGGGTGTAAACTCCGGTATTAATAAACTGACCACTAGATGGGTATGAACACCTGTTTAAATGAACTGACAGCCAATGGGTATAAATTCCGGTATTAATAAACTGACCCCCAGATGGGTATAAACACCAATATTAATAAACTCACCTCAGATGTGTAAAAACTCCAGTATTAATAAACTGACCCTCGATGTTAATAAAATCAGATATTAATAAACTGTCCCCAGCTTGGTATAAACTGTGGTATTAATAAACTGACCCAGATGGGTATAAACTCCGGTATTAATAAACTTACCCACGATGTGTATAAATTCCGGTATTAATAAATTGACACCCGATGGGTAAAAACTCCGGGATGAATAAACTGGCCCATGATGTGTATGATCTCCGGTATTAATAAATTGACACCCGATGGGTAAAAACTCCGGGATGAATAAACTGGCCCATGATGTGTATTATCTCCGGTATTAATAAACTCACCCCAGATAGGTATAAACTCCGGTATTAATAAACTGAACCCCCGATGTGTATAAACTCCAGTATTAATAAACTGACCGATGATGGCTATAAACTCCGGTATTAATAAACTGACCCCCAGATGGGTAGAAAGTCTCATATCAATAAACTGACACCAGATGGGTATAAACTCTCGTATTAATAAACTGACCCAGATGGCTATAAACTCCGGTATTAATAAACTGACCCACGATGTGTATAAATTCCAGTTTTAATAAATTGACACATGATGGGTAAAAATTCCGGGATTCATAAACTGACACATGATCTGTTTCAACTCCGGTATTAATAAACTGAACCCAGATGGGTATAAACTCCGGTATTAATAAACTGAACCCCCGATGTGGATAAACTCCGGTATTAATAAACTGACCCCCAGATGGGTATAAAGTCACATTAATAAACTGACCCCAGATGGGTATAAACTCCGGTATTAATAAACTGACCCCAGATGGGTATAAACTCTGGTATTAAAAAACTGACCCCTTGATAGGTATAAACTCCAGTATTAATAAACTAAACCCCAGATGTTTATAAACTCCCATATTCATAAACTGACCCACGATGTGCATAAATTCCGGTAATAATAAATTGACACACGATGGGTAAAAACTCCGGGATTAATAAACTGACCCACGATGTGAATAACTTCCGGTATTAATAATCTGACCCCAGATGGGTATAAACTCCGGTATTAATAAACTGAACCCCCGATGTGGATAACAGAAGATGGCTATAAACTCCGAAATTAATAAACTGACCCCCAGATGGGTATAAACTCCGGTATTAATAAACTGAACACCCGATGTAGATAAACTCCGGTATTAATAAACTGACACCCAGATGGGTATAAATTCACATAATAATAAACTGACCCCAGATGGGTTTAACCTCCGCTATTAATAAACTGTCTCCAGATGGTTATAAACTCTGGTATTAATAAACTGACCCCAGATAGGTATAAACTCACGTATTAACAAACTGACCCCCAGATAGGTATAAACTCTGGTATTAATAAACTGAAACCCAGATGGGTATAAACTCACATATTAATAAACTGACTCCAGAGGGGTATAAACTCCGGTATTAAAAAACAGACCCCAGATGGGTATAAACTCCCGTATTAATAAACTGACCCCCAGATATGTAGAAACTCCGGTATTAATAAACTGACCCTCAGATGACTATAATCTCCGGTTTTAATAAAGTGTCAGCCGATGGGTATAAACTCGGGTATTAATAAACTGACCCCCAGCTGGGTATAAACTCCAGTATTAATAAACTCACCCCAGATGGGTAAAAACTCCACAATTAATAAACTGACCCTCGATGTTAATAAACTCAGGTATTAATAAACTGACCCCAGCTTTGTATAAAGTTTAGTATTAATTAACTGACCCAGATGGGTATAAACTCCGGTATTAATAAACTGAACCCCCGATATGTATAAACTCCGGTATTAATAAACTGCCCGATGATGGCTATAAACTCCGGTATTAATAAACTGACCCCCAGATGGGTAGAAAGTCTCATATCAATAAACTGACACCAGATGGGTATAAACTCTGGTATTAATAAACTGACCCAAATGGGTAGAAACTCCGGTATTAACAAACTGACCCACGATGTGTATAAATTCCAGTATTAATAAATTGACACATGATGGGTAAAAATTCCGAGATTCATAAACTGACACATGATCTGTTTCAACTCCGGTATTAATAAACTGACCCCAGATGGGTATAAACTCCGGTATTAATAATCTGACCCCAGATGGGTATAAACTCCGGTATTAATAAACTGAACCCCCGATGTGGATAACAGCAGATGGCTATAAACTCCGGTATTAATAAACTGAACCCCAGATGGGTATAAAGTCACATAATAATAAACTGACCCTAGATGGGTTTAACCTCCCACATTAATAAACTGACCCCAGAAGGGTATAAACTCCGGTATTAGTAAACAGACCCCTGATGGGTATAAACTCCCGTATTAATAAACTGACCCCCAGAGGGGTATAAACTCCGGTATTAATAAACTGACCCCCAGATGGGTATGAAGTCACATAATAATAAACTGACCTCAGATGGGTTTAACCTCCGGTATTAATAAACTGACCCCAGATGGTTATAAACTCTGGTATTAATAAACTGACCCCAGATTGATATAAACTCACGTATTAATAAACTGACCCCCAGTTGGTATAAACTCTGGTATTAATAAACTGATACCCAGATGGGTATAAACTCCCATATTAATAAACTGACCCCAGAGGGGTATAATCTCCGGTATTAACAAACAGACCCACAAATGAATATAATCTCCAGCTTTAATAAAGTGTCAGCCGATGGGTATAAACTCCGGTATTAATAAACTGACCCCCAGATGGGTATAAACTCCAGTATTAATAAACTCACCCCAGATGGGTTAAAACTCCGCTTTTATTAAACTGACCCCCCATGAGTATATACTCCGGTATTAATAAACTGACCACAGATGGGTATAAACTCCAGTATTAATAAAGTGTATCCAGATGGGTATAAACTCCGGTATTAATAAACTGACCCCCAGATGGGTATAAAGTCACATAATAATAAACTGACCCCAGATGGGTTTAACCTACCATATTAATAAACTGACCCCAGAAGGGTATAAACTCCGGTATTAATAAACAGACCCCTGATGGGTATAAAGTCCCGTATTAATAAACTGACCCCCAGAGGGGTATAAACTCCGGTATTAATAAACTGACCCCCAGATGGGTATGAAGTCACATAATAATAAATTGACCTCAGATGGGTTTAACCTCCGGTATTAATAAACTGACCCCAGATGGTTATAAACTCTGGTATTAATAAACTGACCCCAGATTGATATAAACTCACGTATTAATAAACTGACCCCCAGTTGGTATAAACTCTGGTATTAATAAACTGATACCCAGATGGGTATAAACTCCCATATTAATAAACTGACCCCAGAGGGGTATAATCTCCGGTATTAACAAACAGACCCCCAAATGAATATAATCTCCAGCTTTAATAAAGTGTCAGCCGATGGGTATAAACTCCGGTATTAATAAACTGACCCCCAGATGGGTATAAACTCCAGTATTAATAAACTCACCCCAGATGGGTTAAAACTCCGCTTTTATTAAACTGACCCCCCATGAGTATATACTCCGGTATTAATAAACTGACCACAGATGGGTATAAACTCCAGTATTAATAAAGTGTATCCAGATGGGTATAAACTCTGGTATTAATAAACTGACAACAGATTGGTATAAACTCCGGTATTAATAAACTGATCAACGAATGGGTATAAACTCCGGTCTTAATAAACTGAGCCCAGATGGGTACAAACTCCATTATTAATAAACTGACCCCAAGATGGGTATAAACTCCAGTATTAATAAACTGACCCAGATGAGTGTAAACTCCGGTATTAATAAACTGACCCCAAGATGGGTATAAACTCCAGTACCAATAAACTGACCCCAGATGGGTGCGAACTCCACTATTAATAAATTGACCCCGAGATGGGTATAAACTCCGGTATTAATAAACGGTCTCCCAGATGGGTATAAACTGCAGTATTAATAAACTGACCCCGAGATGGTATAAGCTCCGGTATTAATAAACTGATCCCAGATGGATATAATCTCTGGTCTTAATAAACTAACCCCCAGAGGGGTATAACCTCCGGTACTAATTACCTGACCCCCAGATGGGTATAAACTCCGGTATTAATAAACTGAGTCCAAATGGGTACAAACTCCATTATTAATAAACTGAACCCCAGATGGGTATAAAATCCAGTATTAATAAACTGACCTAGATGGGTATAAACTCCGGTATCAATAAACTGACTCCAGATAGTTGCGAACTCCGGTATTAATAAACTGACTTCGAGATGGGTATAAACTGCAGTATTAATAAACTGACCCCGAGATGCGGAACAACTCCAGTATTAATAAACTGACCCCGAGATGGGTAACAACTCCAGTATTAATAAACTGACACCAGATGGGTATAAACTCCAGTATTAATAAAGTGACACCCATTTGTGTATAAATTCCCATATTAATAAACTGACCACCAGATGGGTATAAACTCCCGTGTTAGTAAACTGACCCCCAGATGGGTATAAACTCCAGTGTTAATAAACTCACCCCAGATGGGTATTCACTCCAGTGTCAATAAACAGACTCCAGGTGGGTGCGAACTCCGCTATTAATAAACTGACCCCGAGAAACTCCGGTATTAATAAACTGACTCCCAGATGGGTATAAACTCCGGTATTAATAAAATGACCCACGATGTGTATAAATTCCAGTATTAATCAATTGACACATAATGGGTACAAATTCCGGGATTCATAAACTGACACATGATCTGTTTCAACTCCGGTATTAATAAACTGAACCCAGATGGGTATAAACTCCGGTATTAATAAACTGAACCCCCGATGTGGATAAAGTCCGGTATTAATAAACTGACCCCCAGATGTGTATAAAGTCACATATTAATAAACTGACCCCAGATGTGAATAAACTCCGGTATTAATAAATGGAACCCCCGATGTGTATAAACTCCGGTATTAATAAACTGACCGAAGATGGCTATAAACTCCAGTATTAAAAACTGACCCCAGATGGGTATAAATTCCGGTATTAAATAACTGACCCCAGATGTGTATAAACTCCGGTATTAATAAACGGAACCCCCGATGTGTATAAACTCCGGTATTAATAAACTGACCGAAGATGGCTATAAACTCCAGTATTAAAAAACTGACCCCCAGATGGGTATAAAGTCACATATTAGTAAACCGACCCCAGATGGGTTTAACCTCCGGTATTAATAAACTGACACCAGATGGGTATAAACTCCCATATTGATAAACTGACCACCAGATAGGTACAAACACCGATATTAATAAACTAACCCCCAGATGGGTATAAACTCCCGTATTAATAAACTGACCCCAGATGGGTGTAAACTCCGGTATTAATAAACTGACCACTAGATGGGTATGAACACCTGTTTAAATGAACTGACAGCCAATGGGTATAAATTCCGGTATTAATAAACTGACCCCCAGATGGGTATAAACACCAATATTAATAAACTCACCTCAGATGTGTAAAAATTCCAGTATTAATAAACTGACCCTCGATGTTAATAAAATCAGATATTAATAAACTGTCCCCAGCTTGGTATAAACTGTGGTATTAATAAACTGATCCAGATGGGTATAAACTCCGGTATTAATAAACTTACCCACGATGTGTATAAATTCCGGTATTAATAAATTGACACCCGATGGGTAAAAACTCCGGGATGAATAAACTGGCCCATGATGTGTATGATCTCCGGTATTAATAAACTCACCCCAGATAGGTATAAACTCCGGTATTAATAAACTGAACCCCCGATGTGGATAAACTCCAGTATTAATAAATTGACCCCCAGATGGGTATAAAGTCACATTAATAAACTGACCCCAGATGGGTATAAACTCCGGTATTAATAAACTGACCCCAGATGGGTATAAACTCTGGTATTAAAAAACTGACCCCTTGATAGGTATAAACTCCAGTATTAATAAACTAAACCCCAGATGTTTATAAACTCCCATATTCATAAACTGACCCACGATGTGCATAAATTCCGGTATTAATAAATTGACACACGATGGGTAAAAACTCCGGGATTAATAAACTGACCCACGATGTGAATAACTTCCGGTATTAATAATCTGACCCCAGATGGGTATAAACTCCGGTATTAATAAACTGAACCCCCGATGTGGATAACAGAAGATGGCTATAAACTCCGGTATTAATAAACTGACCCCCAGATGGGTATAAACTCCGGTATTAATAAACTGTCCCCAGATAGGTATAAACTGCAGTATTAATAAACTGACCCCGAGATGGGTATAAGCTCCGGTATTAATAAACTGATCCCAGATGGATATAATCTCTGGTCTTAATAAACTAACCCCCAGAGGGGTATAACCTCCGGTACTAATTACCTGACCCCCAGATGGGTATAAACTCCGGTATTAATAAACTGAGTCCAAATGGGTACAAACTCCATTATTAATAAACTGAACCCCAGATGGGTATAAACTCCAGTATTAATAAACTGACCTAGATGGGTATAAACTCCGGTATCAATAAACTGACTCCAGATAGTTGCGAACTCCGGTATTAATAAACTGACTTCGAGATGGGTATAAACTGCAGTATTAATAAACTGACCCCGAGATGCGGTACAACTCCAGTATTAATAAACTGACCCCGAGATGGGTAACAACTCCAGTATTAATAAACTGACACCAGATGGGTATAATCTCCGGTATTAATAAACTGACCCCAGATGCGTATAAACGCCAGTATTAATAAACTGATCCTGGATGTGTATAAACTCCGGTATTAATAAAATCATCCCAGATTGGTATAAACTCCGGTATGAATAAACTGACACCAGATGGGTACAATGTCCATTATTAATAAACTGACCCTCGATGGGTATAAACTCCGGTATGAATAACCTGACCCACAGATGGGTATAAACTCCGGTATAAATAAACTGACCCCAGATGGCTATAACGTCTGGTATTAATAAACTGACCCCAGATGGGAATAAACTCCGATATTAATTATCTGACCTCAGATGGGTATAAGCTCCGCTATTGATTAACTGACACAGGATGGGTATAAACTACGGTATTAATAAACTGACACCAGATGGGTATAAACTACGGTATTAATAAACTGACCCTCGATGGGTATAAACTACGGTATGAATAAGCTGACACACAGATGGGTATAAACTCCGGTAAAAATAAACTGACCCCAAATAGCTATACCCTCTGGTATTAATAAACTGACCCCAGATGGGAATAAACTCCGATATTAATTGACTGACCTCAGATGGGTATAAACTCCGCTATTAATAAACTGACACAGGATGGGTATAAACTACGGTATTAATAAACTGACACCAGATGGGTATAAACTCCGGTATTATTAAACTGCCACCATATGGGTATAAACTCCGGTATTAATAAATTGTCCCCCGATGGGTATATTCTCCAGTATTAATTAACTGACCCTCAGATGGCTATAAACTCCGGTATTAATAAACTCACATCAGATGTGTATAAACTCCGGAATTAATAAACTAACCACCAGATGTGTATAAACTCCGGTTTTAATAAACACATCCCAGATTGGTATAAACTCCGCTATTAATTAGCTGACCCACAGATGAGTTTAAACTCCGGTATTAATAAATTGAACCCAGATGGCTATAAACTCCGGTATTAATAAACTCATCCCAGGTTGGTATAAACTCCGGTATTAATGAACTGACACCAGATGGGGACAATCTCCATTATTAATAAACTGACCCTTGATGGGTATAAACTCTGGTATGAATAAGCTGACCCACAGATGTGTATAAACGCCGGTATAAATAAACTGACCCCAGATGGCTATAACCTCTGGTATTAATAAACTGACCCCAGATGGGTATAAACTCCGCTATTAATAAACTGACCCCCAGAGGAGTATAAACTACGGTATTAATAAACTGGGCCCCAGATGAGTATAAACTCCGGTATTAATAAATTGACCCCCGATGGGTATATTCTCCAGTATTAATTAACTGACCCTCAGATGGCTATAAACTCCGGCATTAATAAACTCACATCCGATATTAGTAAACTAACCCTCGATGGGTATAATCTCCGGTATTACTAAGGTGACCCACAGATGGGTTTAAACTCCGGTATTAATAAAGTGACCCCAGATGGCTATAAACTCTGTTATTCATAAACTGACACCAGATGAGTATGAACTCCGGTATTATTAAACTGACACCAGAAGAGTTTCAACTCCGGTATCAATAAACTAACCCCCCATGAGTATAAACTCCAGTATTAATAAACTCACCCTTGATAGGGAACAACTGCGGTATTAATAAACTCACCCCAGAAGGCGATAAAGTCCGCTATAAATAAACTGACCCCCAGATGGTTATAAACTCCAGTATTAATAAATGTCCCCAGATGGGTATAAACTGCAGTATTAGTAAACTGACACCAGATGAGTATAAACTCCGGTATTAATAATCTCGCCCCGGATGGGTAAAAATTTCGGTATTTATAAACTGACGCCACATGAGTATAAACACTGGTATTAATAAACTGAACCCCAGACGGGAATAAACTCCGGTATTAATTAACTGACCCCCAGATGGGTATAAACTCCGGTATTAATAAACTGATCGCAGATGGGTATAAACGCCGGTATTAAAAACGTGACCCAAGTTGGGCAATAACACGGTATTAATAAGCTGACCCGCAGATTGGTATAAACTCCGGTTGTAATAAACTGACCCACGATGTGTTAAATCTCCGGTATTAATCAACTGAGCCACGATGTGTATAAACTCCGGTATTAATAAACTGACACCCCATGAGTATAAACTCCAGTATTAATAAATCACACCAGATGGGTATAAACTCCAGTATTAATAAAGTGACACCCATTTGTGTATAAATTCCCATATTAATAAACTGACCACCAGATGGGTATAAACTCCCGTGTTAGTAAACTGACCCCCAGATGGGTATAAACTCCAGTATTAATAAACTCACCCCAGATGGGTATTCACTCCGGTGTCAATAAACAGACTCCAGATGGGTGCGAACTCCGCTATTAATAAACTGACCCCGAGAAACTCCGGTTTTAATAAACTGACTCCCAGATGGGTATAAACTGCAGTATTAATAAACTGACCCCAGATGGGTATAAACTCCAGGATTAATAAAGTGACCCTCGATGTGTATAAACACCAGTATTATTAAACTGACCCCAGATGGGTATAATCTCCGGTATTAATAAACTGACCCCAGATGGGAATAAACTCCAGCATTAATAAACTGACACCAGATGGGTACAAACTCCGGTATTAATAAACTGACCCCAGATGGGCACAAAATCTGGTATTAATAAACTGACCCTCGATGTGTATTAACTCCAGTATTAATAAACTGACCCTGGATGTGTATAAATTCCGGTATTAATAAACACATCCCAGATTGGCTTAAACTCCGGTATTAATAAACTGACACCAGATGGGTAGAATCTCCATTATTAATAAACTGACCCTCGACGGGTATAAACTCCGGGATGAATAAGCTGACACAAAGATGGGTATAAACTGTGGTGTAAATAACCTGACCCCAGATGGCTATAACCTCTGGTATTAATAAACTGACACAAGATGGGTATAAACTCCGGTATTAATGAACTGACCCCCAGATGAGTATAAACTCCGGTATTAATAAATTGACCCCCGATGGGTATATTCTCCAGTATTAATAAACTGACCCTCAGATGGCTATAAACTCCGGTATTAATAAACTTACCACCAGATGTGTATAAACTCCGGTATTAATAAACACATTCCAGATTGGTGTAAATTCTGCTATTAATAAACTCACATCAGATGTGTATAAACTCTGGAATTAATAATCTAACCACCAGATGTGTATAAACTGACCCTCGATGGTTATAAACTCCGGTATTAATAAGCTGACCCACAGATGGGTTTAAACTCAGGTATTAATAAATTGACCCCAGATGGCTATAAATTCTGGTATGAATAAACTGACACCAGATGAGTATAATCTCCGGTATTATTAAACTGACACCAGAAGAGTTTCAACTCCGGTTTCAATAAACTAATCCCCCATGAGTATAAACTCCGGTATGAATAAACTCACCCTAGATGGGTAAAAACTGCGGTATTAATAAACTGACCCCAGAAGGCTATAAACTCCGGTATTAATAAACTGACCCCAGAAGGCTATAAACTCCGGTATTAATAGACTGTCCCCCAGATGGGTATAAACTCCGGTATTAATAATCTGACATCAGTTGGGATAAAATCCGGTATTAATAAACTGACCCCAGATGGGTATAAACTCCGGTTTTAATAAGCTGACACCCAGATATCTATAAGCTCCAGTATTAATAAACTAACCACCAGATGTGTTTAACCTGCGATATTAATAAACTGACCCACGAATGGGTATAAACTCAACTATTAATAAACTGACCCCCAGATGGGTATAAACTCCAGTATTAATAAACTGACCACAGATGGCTATAAACTCCGATCTTAATAAACTGACCCCCAGATAGTTATAAACTCCAGTATTAATAAATGACCCCAGATGTGTATAAACTCCAGTTTTCATAAACTGACACCAGATGAGTATAAACTCCGGTATTAATAAATTATCACCACATGGGTAAAAACTCTAGTATTAAAAAACTGACCCACGATGTGTATAAATTCCGGAATTAATAAAATGACCCCCCATGAGTATAAACTCTAGTATTAATAAACTCAGCCCAGATGGGTAAAAATTTCGGTATTAATAAACTGATGCCACATGAGTATAAACTCTGGTATTAATAAACTGACCCCCAGATGGGAATAAACTCCAGTATTAATTAACTGACCCCCAAATGTGTATAAATTCCGGTATTAGTAAACAGATCCCAGATGGGTATACACTCCGGTATTAATAATGTGACGCAAGTTGGGTAATAACACCGGTATTAATAAACTGACCCCGAGATTGGTGTAAACTCCGGTATTAATAAACTGTCCCACGATGTGTTAAATCTCCGGTATTAATAAACTGACCCACAATGTGTATAAACTCCGATATTAATAAACTGACACCCCATGAGTATAAACTCTGGTATTAATAAATCACCCCAGAGGGGTAAATACTCCGTTATTATTAAACTGACCCTCCATGAGTATAAAATCCGGTATTAATAAACTGATCACAGATGGGTATAAACTCCATATTAATAAACTGACCCACATTTGGGTATAAATTCACGTATTAATAAACTGACTCCCAGATGGGTATAAACTCCCGTATTAATAAACTGACCCCAGATGGATAAAAATTCTGGTATTAATAAACTGACTCCCAGACGGTTATGAAATCCGGTATTAATAAATTGACCCCCTGATGGGTATGAACTCCGGTATTAATAAACTGACCCCCAGAGGGGTATAAACTCCGGGATTAATAAACTGACACACGATGGGTAAAAACACCGGAATTAATAAACCGACCCCCAGATGGGTATGAACTCTGGTATTAATAAACTGACCCCCAGAGGGGTATAAACTCCGGTATTAATAAACTGACACACGATGGGAAAAAACACCGGAGTTAATAAACCGACCCCCAGATGGGTATAAACTCCGGTATTAATAAACTGAACTCAAGATGGGTATAAACTCCGATATTAATGAACTGAACCCCAGATGGCTATAAACTCTGATATTAGTAAACTGAACCCCAGATGGGTATAAACTCCAATATTAATAAACTCACCCCAGATGGTATTCACTCCGGTATCAATAAACTGACACCAGATGGGTGCGAACTCCACTGTTAATAAACTGACCCCGAGAAACTCCGGTATTAATAAACTGACTCCCAGATGGGTATAAACTGCAGTATTAATAAACTGGCCCCAGATGGGTATATACTCCGGGATTAATAAAGTGACCCTCGATGTGTATAAACACCAGAATTATTAAACTGACCCCAGATGGGTATAATCTCCGGTATTAATAAACTGTACCCAGATGGGAATCAACTCCAGCATTAATAAACTGACCCCAGTTGGGTACAAACTCCGGTATTAATAAACTGACCCCAGATGGGTACAAACTCCTGTATTAATAAAGTGAACCTCGATGTGTATAAACTCCAGTATTAATAAAATGACCCTGGATGTGTATGAACTCCGGTATTAATAAACACATCCCAGATTTGTATAAACTCCGGTATTAATAAACTGACACCAGATGGGTACAATCTCCATTATTAATAAACCGACCTTCGATGGGTATAATCTCCGGTATGAATAAGCTGACACAAAATTGGGATAAACTCCAGTAAAAATAAACTGGCCCCAGATGGCTATAACCTCTGGTATTAATAAACTGACCCCAGATGGGAATAAACTCCGATATTAATTAACTGACCTCTGATGGGTATAAACTCCGCTATTAATAAACTGAAACAAGATGGGTATAAACTCCGCTATTAATAAACTGACACCAGATGGGTATAAACTCCGGTATTAATAAACTGCCACCATATGGGTATAATCTCCGGTATGAATAAACTGACCCCCAGATGAGTATAAACTACGGTATGAATAAACTGCCCCCCAGATGTGTATAAACTCCGGTATTAATAAATTGACACCCGATGGGTATATTCTCCAGTATTAACAAACTGACCCTCAGATGGCTTTAAACTCCGGTAGTAATAAACTAACCACCAGATGTGTATAAACTCCGGTATTAATAAACACATCCCAGATTGGTATAAACTCCGGTATAAATAAACTGACCTCAAATTTGTACAATCTCCAATATTAGTAAACTGACCCTCGATGGGTATAAACTCCGGTATTATTAAACTGACCCCCAGATAAGTATAAACTCCAGTATTAATAAACTGACCCAGATGGATATAAACTCCGGTATTAATAAACTGAGCCAAGATGAGTACAAACTCCATTATTAATAAACTGACCCCCAGATGGGTATAAACTCCGGTATTAATAAACTGACTCCCAGATGGGTATAAACTCCAGGATTAATAAAGTGACCGTCGATGTGTATAAGCTCCGGTATTATTAAACTGACCCCAGATGGGTATAATCTCCGGTATTAATAAACTGTCCCCAGATGGGTATAAAATCCAGTATTAATAATCTGATCCCAGATGGGTACAAACTCCGGTATTAATAAACACATCCCAGATTTGTATAAACTCCGGTATTAATAAACTGACACCAGATGGGTACAATCTCCATTATTAATAAACCTACCTTCGATGGGTATAAACTCCGGTATGAATAAGCTGACACAAAGATGGGATAAACTCCAGTAAAAATAAACTGGCCCCAGATGGCTATAACCTCTGGTATTAAAAAACTGACCCCAGATGGGAATAAACTCCAGTATAAATAAACTGGCCCCAGATGGCTATAACCTCTGGTATTAATAAATTGACCCCAGATGGGAATAAACTCCGATATTAATAAACTGAAACCAGATGGGTATAAACTCCGGTATTAATAAACTGCCACCATATGGGTATAATCTCCGGTATTAATAAACTGACCCCCAGATGAGTATAAACTCCGGTATTAATAAATTGACACCCGATGGGTATATTTTCCAGTATTAATAAACTGACCCTCAGATGGCTTTAAACTCCGATACTAATAAACTAACCACCAGATGTGTATAAAGTCCGGTATTAATAAACACATCCCAGATTGGTATAAACTCCGGTATAAATAAACTGACCTCAAATGTGTACAATCTCCAATATTAGTAAACTGACCCTCGATGAGTATAAACTCCGGTATTACTAAACTGACCCCCAGATGAGTATAAACTCCAGTATTAATAAACTGACCCAGATGGGTATAAACTCCGGTATTAATAAACTGAGCCAAGATGGGTACAAACTCCATTATTAATAAACTGACCCCCAGATGGGTATAAACTCCGGTATTAATAAACTGACTCCCAGATGGGTATAAACTGCAGTATTAATAAAGTGACCCCAGATGGTTATAAACTCCGGGATTAATAAAGTGACCCTCGATGTGTATTAACACCGGTATTATTAAACTGACCCCAGATGGCTATAATCTCCGGTATTAATAAACTGACCCACAATGTGTATAAACTCCGATATTAATAAACTGACACCCCATGAGTATAAACTCTGGTATTAATAAATCACCCCAGATGGGTAAAAACTCCGTTATTATTAAACTGACCCTCCATGTGTATAAAATCCGGTATTAATAAACTGATCACAGATGGGTATAAACTCCATATTAATAAACGGACCCACATTTGGGTATAAATTCACGTATTAATAAACTGACCCCCAGATGGGTATAAACTCCCGTATTAATAAACTGACCCCAGATGGATAAAAATTCCGGTATTAATAAACTGACTCCCAGACGGTTATGAACTCCGGTATTAATAAATTGACCCCCTGATGGGTATGAACTCCGGTATTAATAAACTGACCCCCAGAGGGGTATAAACTCCGGTATTAATAAACTGACACACGATGGGTAAAAACACCGGAATTAATAAACCGACCCCCAGATGGGTATAAACTCCGGTATTAATAAACTGACCCCCAGATGGGTATAAACTCCAGTATTAATGAACCGAACCCCAGATGGCTATAAACTCTGATATTAGTAAACTAACCCCCAGATGGGTATAAACTCCAATATTAATAAACTCAACCCAGATGGTATTCACTCCGGTATCAATAAACTGACACCAGATGGGTGCGAACTCCGCTGGTAATAAACTGACCCCGAGAAACTCCGGTATTAATAAACTGACTCCCAGATGTGTATAAACTGCAGTATTAATAAACTGACCCCAGATGGGTATATACTCCGGGATTAATTAATTGACCCTCGATGTGTATAAACACCAGAATTATTAAACTGACCCCAGATGGGTATAATCTCCGGTATTAATAAACTGTACCCAGATGGGAATCAACTACAGCATTAATAAACTGACCCCAGTTGGGTACAAACTCCGGTATTAATAAAGTGAACCTCGATGTGTATAAACTCCAGTATTAACAAACTGACCCTGGATGTGTATAAACTCCGGTATTAATAAACACATCCCAGATTTGTATAAACTCCGGTATTAATAAACTGACACCAGATGGGTACAATCTCCATTATTAATAAACCGACCTTCGATGGGTATAAACTCCGGTATGAATAAGCTGACGCAAAGATGGGATAAACTCCAGTAAAAATAAACTGGCCCCAGATGGCTATAACCTCTGTTATTAATAAACTGACCCCAGATGGGAATAAACTCCGATATTAATTAACTGACCTCTGATGGGTATAAACTCCGCTATTAATAAACTGAAACAAGATGGGTATAAACTCCGCTATTAATAAACTGACACCAGATGGGTATAAACTCCGGTATTAATAAACTGCCACCATATGGGTATAATCTCCGGTATTAATAAACTGACCCCCAGATGAGTATAAACTACGGTATGAATAAACTGCCCCCCAGATGTGTATAAACTCCGGTATTAATAAATTGACACCCGATGGGTATATTCTCCAGTATTAACAAACTGACCCTCAGATGGCTTTAAACTCCGGTACTAATAAACTAACCACCAGATGTGTATAAACTCCGGTATTAATAAACACATCCCAGATTGGTATAAACTCCGGTATAAATGAACTGACCTCAAATTTGTACAATCTCCAATATTAGTAAACTAACACTCGATGGGTATAAACTCCGGTATTATTAAACTGACCCCCAGATAAGTATAAACTCCAGTATTAATAAACTGACCCAGATGGATATAAACTCCGGTATTAATAAACTGAGCCAAGATGGGTACAAACTCCATTATTAATAAACTGACCCCCAGATGGGTATAAACTCCGGTATTAATAAACTGACTCCAAGATGCGTATAAACTCCAGGATTAATAAAGTGACCCTCGATGTGTATAAACTCCGGTATTATTAAACTGACCCCAGATGGGTATAATCTCCGGTATTAATAAACTGTCCCCAGATGGGTATAAAATCCAGTATTAATAAACTGATCCCAGATGGGTACAAACTCCGGTATTAATAAACAAATCCCAGATTTGTATAAACTCCGGTATTAATAAACTGACACCAGATGGGTACAATCTCCATTATTAATAAACCGACCTTCGATGGGTATAAACTCCGGTATGAATAAGCTGACACAAAGATGGGATAAACTCCAGTAAAAATAAACTGGCCCCAGATGGCTATAACTTCTGGTATTAATAAACTGACCCCAGATGGGAATAAACTCCGATATTAATTAACTGACCTCTGATGGGTATAAACTCCGCTATTAATAAACTGAAACAAGATGGGTATAAACTCCGCTATTAATAAACTGACACCAGATGGGTATAAACTCCGGTATTAATAAACTGCCACCATATGGGTATAATCTCCGGTATTAATAAACTGACCCCCAGATGAGTATAAACTACGGTATGAATAAACTGCCTCCCAGATGTGTATAAACTCCGGTATTAATAAATTGACACCCGATGGGTATATTCTCCAGTATTAACAAACTGACCCTCAGATGGCTTTAAACTCCGGTACTAATAAACTAACCACCAGATGTGTACAAACTCCGGTATTAATAAACACATCCCAGATTGGTATAAACTCCGGTATAAATAAACTGACCTCAAATTTGTACAATCTCCAATATTAGTAAACTGACCCTCGATGGGTATAAACTCCGGTATTATTAAACTGACCCACAGATAAGTATAAACTCCAGTATTAATAAATGACCCAGATGGATATAAACTCCGGTATTAATAAACTGAGCCAAGATGGGTACAAACTCCATTATTAATAAACTGACCCCCAGATGGGTATAAACTCCGGTATTAATAAACTGACTCCCAGATGGGTATAAACTGCAGTATTAATAAAGTGACCCCAGATGGTTGTAAACTCCGGGATTAATAAAGTGACCCTCGATGTGTATAAACTCCGGTATTATTAAACTGACCCCAGATGGGTATAATCTCCGGTATTAATAAACTGACCCACAATGTGTATAAACTCCGATATTAATAAACTGACACCCCATGAGTATAAACTCTGGTATTAATAAATCACCCCAGATGGGTAAAAACTCCGTTATTATTAAACTGACCCTCCATGAGTATAAAATCCGGTATTAATAAACTGATCACAGATGGGTATAAACTCCATATTAATAAACTGACCCACATTTGGGTATAAATTCACGTATTAATAAACTGACACCCAGATGGATATAAACTCCCGTATTAATAAACTGACCCCAGATGGATAAAAATTCCGGTATTAATAAACTGACTCCCAGACGGTTATGAACTCCGGTATTAATAAATTGACCCCCTGATGGGTATGAACTCCGGTATTAATAAACTGACCCCCAGAGGGGTATAAACTCCGGTATTAATAAACTGACACACGATGGGTTAAAACACCGGAATTAATAAACCGACCCCCAGATGGGTATAAACTCCGGTATTAATAAACTGACCCCCAGATGGGTATAAACTCCAATATTAATGAACCGAACCCCAGATGGCTATAAACTCTGATATTAGTAAACTAACCCCCAGATGGGTATAAACTCCAATATTAATAAACTCACCCCAGATGGTATTCACTCCGGTATCAATAAACTGACACCAGATGGGTGCGAACTCCGCTGGTAATAAACTGACCCCGAGAAACTCCGGTATTAATAAACTGACTCCCAGATGGGTATAAACTGCAGTATTAATAAACTGACCCCAGATGGGTATATACTCCGGGATTAATTAATTGACCCTCGATGTGTATAAACACCAGAATTATTAAACTGACCCCAGATGGGTATAATCTCCGGTATTAATAAACTGTACCCAGATGGGAATCAACTACAGCATTAATAAACTGACCCCAGTTGGGTACAAACTCCGGTATTAATAAAGTGAACCTCGATGTGTATAAACTCCAGTATTAACAAACTGACCCTGGATGTGTATAAACTCCGGTATTAATAAACACATCCCAGATTTGTATAAACTCCGGTATTAATAAACTGACACCAGATGGGTACAATCTCCATTATTAATAAACCGACCTTCGATGGGTATAAACTCCGGTATGAATAAGCTGACGCAAAGATGGGATAAACTCCAGTAAAAATAAACTGGCCCCAGATGGCTATAACCTCTGTTATTAATAAACTGACCCCAGATGGGAATAAACTCCGATATTAATTAACTGACCTCTGATGGGTATAAACTCCGCTATTAATAAACTGAAACAAGATGGGTATAAACTCCGCTATTAATAAACTGACACCAGATGGGTATAAACTCCGGTATTAATAAACTGCCACCATATGGGTATAATCTCCGGTATGAATAAACTGACCCCCAGATGAGTATAAACTACGGTATGAATAAACTGCCCCCCAGATGTGTATAAACTCCGGTATTAATAAATTGACACCCGATGGGTATATTCTCCAGTATTAACAAACTGACCCTCAGATGGCTTTAAACTCCGGTACTAATAAACTAACCACCAGATGTGTATAAACTCCGGTATTAATAAACACATCCCAGATTGGTATAAACCCCGGTATAAATAAACTGACCTCAAATTTGTACAATCTCCAATATTAGTAAACTGACCCTCGATGGGTATAAACTCCGGTATTATTAAACTGACCCCCAGATAAGTATAAACTCCAGTATTAATAAACTGACCCAGATGGATATAAACTCCGGTATTAATAAACTGAGCCAAGATGGGTACAAACTCCATTATTAATAAACTGACCCCCAGATGGGTATAAACTCCGGTATTAATAAACTGACTCCCAGATGGGTATAAACTCCAGGATTAATAAAGTGACCGTCGATGTGTATAAGCTCCGGTATTATTAATCTGACCCCAGATGGGTATAATCTCCGGTATTAATAAACTGTCCCCAGATGGGTATAAAATCCAGTATTAATAATATGATCCCAGATGGGTACAAACTCCGGTATTAATAAACACATCCCAGATTTGTATAAACTCCGGTATTAATAAACTGACACCAGATGGGTACAATCTCCATTATTAATAAACCGACCTTCGATGGGTATAAACTCCGGTATGAATAAGCTGACACAAAGATGGGATAAACTCCAGTAAAAATAAACTGGCCCCAGATGGCTATAACCTCTGGTATTAAAAAACTGACCCCAGATGGGAATAAACTCCAGTATAAATAAACTGGCCCCAGATGGCTATAACCTCTGGTATTAATAAATTGACCCCAGATGGGAATAAACTCCGATATTAATAAACTGACACCAGATGGGTATAAACTCCGGTATTAATAAACTGCCACCATATGGGTATAATCTCCGGTATTAATAAACTGACCCCCAGATGAGTATAAACTCCGGTATTAATAAATTGACACCCGATGGGTATATTTTCCAGTATTAATAAACTGACCCTCAGATGGCTTTAAACTCCGGTACTAATAAACTAACCACCAGATGTGTATAAAGTCCGGTATTAATAAACACATCCCAGATTGGTATAAACTCCGGTATAAATAAACTGACCTCAAATGTGTACAATCTCCAATATTAGTAAACTGACCCTCGATGAGTATAAACTCCGGTATTACTAAACTGACCCCCAGATGAGTATAAACTCCAGTATTAATAAACTGACCCAGATGGGTATAAACTCCGGTATTAATAAACTGAGCCAAGATGGGTACAAACTCCATTATTAATAAACTGACCCCCAGATGGGTATAAACTCCGGTATTAATAAACTGACTCCCAGATGGGTATAAACTGCAGTATTAATAAAGTGACCCCAGATGGTTATAAACTCCGGGATTAATAAAGTGACCCTCGATGTGTATTAACTCCGGTATTATTAAACTGACCCCAGATGGGTATAATCTCCGGTATTAATAAACTGACCCACAATGTGTATAAACTCCGATATTAATAAACTGACACCCCATGAGTATAAACTCTGGTATTAATAAATCACCCCAGATGGGTAAAAACTCCGTTATTATTAAACTGACCCTCCATGAGTATAAAATCCGGTATTAATAAACTGATCACAGATGGGTATAAACTCCATATTAATAAACTGACCCACATTTGGGTATAAATTCACGTATTAATAAACTGACCCCCAGATGGGTATAAACTCCCGTATTAATAAACTGACCCCAGATGGATAAAAATTCCGGTATTAATAAACTGACTCCCAGACGGTTATGAACTCCGGTATTAATAAATTGACCCCCTGATGGGTATGAACTCCGGTATTAATAAACTGACCCCCAGAGGGGTATAAACTCCGGTATTAATAAACTGACACACGATGGGTAAAAACACCGGAATTAATAAACCGACCCCCAGATGGGTATAAACTCCGGTATTAATAAACTGACCCCCAGATGGGTATAAACTCCAGTATTAATGAACCGAACCCCAGATGGCTATAAACTCTGATATTAGTAAACTAACCCCCAGATGGGTATAAACTCCAATATTAATAAACTCACCCCAGATGGTATTCACTCCGGTATCAATAAACTGACACCAGATGGGTGCGAACTCCGCTGGTAATAAACTGACCCCGAGAAACTCCGGTATTAATAAACTGACTCCCAGATGTGTATAAACTGCAGTATTAATAAACTGACCCCAGATGGGTATATACTCCGGGATTAATTAATTGACCCTCGATGTGTATAAACACCAGAATTATTAAACTGACCCCAGATGGGTATAATCTCCGGTATTAATAAACTGTACCCAGATGGGAATCAACTACAGCATTAATAAACTGACCCCAGTTGGGTACAAACTCCGGTATTAATAAAGTGAACCTCGATGTGTATAAACTCCAGTATTAACAAACTGACCCTGGATGTGTATAAACTCCATTATTAATAAACACATCCCAGATTTGTATAAACTCCGGTATTAATAAACTGACACCAGATGGGTACAATCTCCATTATTAATAAACCGACCTTCGATGGGTATAAACTCCGGTATGAATAAGCTGACGCAAAGATGGGATAAACTCCAGTAAAAATAAACTGGCCCCAGATGGCTATAACCTCTGGTATTAATAAACTGACCCAGATGGGTATAAACTCCGGTATTAATAAACTGACTCCAAGATGCGTATAAACTCCAGGATTAATAAAGTGACCCTCGATGTGTATAAACTCCGGTATTATTAAACTGACCCCAGATGGGTATAATCTCCGGTATTAATAAACTGTCCCCAGATTGGTATAAAATCCAGTATTAATAAACTGATCCCAGATGGGTACAAACTCCGGTATTAATAAACAAATCCCAGATTTGTATAAACTCCGGTATTAATAAACTGACACCAGATGGGTACAATCTCCATTATTAATAAACCGACCTTCGATGGGTATAAACTCCGGTATGAATAAGCTGACGCAAAGATGGGATAAACTCCAGTAAAAATAAACTGGCCCCAGATGGCTATAACCTCTGGTATTAATAAACTGACCCAGATGGGTATAAACTCCGGTATTAATAAACTGACTCCAAGATGCGTATAAACTCCAGGATTAATAAAGTGACCCTCGATGTGTATAAACTCCGGTATTATTAAACTGACCCCAGATGGGTATAATCTCCGGTATTAATAAACTGTCCCCAGATTGGTATAAAATCCAGTATTAATAAACTGATCCCAGATGGGTACAAACTCCGGTATTAATAAACAAATCCCAGATTTGTATAAACTCCGGTATTAATAAACTGACACCAGATGGGTACAATCTCCATTATTAATAAACCGACCTTCGATGGGTATAAACTCCGGTATGAATAAGCTGACACAAAGATGGGATAAACTCCAGTAAAAATAAACTGGCCCCAGATGGCTATAACTTCTGGTATTAATAAACTGACCCCAGATGGGAATAAACTCCGATATTAATTAACTGACCTCTGATGGGTATAAACTCCGGTATTAATAAACTGAAACAAGATGGGTATAAACTCCGCTATTAATAAACTGACACCAGATGGGTATAAACTCCGGTATTAATAAACTGCCACCATATGGGTATAATCTCCGGTATTAATAAACTGACCCCCAGATGAGTATACACTACGGTATGAATAAACTGCCTCCCAGATGTGTATAAACTCCGGTATTAATAAATTGACACCCGATGGGTATATTCTCCAGTATTAACAAACTGACCCTCAGATGGCTTTAAACTCCGGTACTAATAAACTAACCACCAGATGTGTACAAACTCCGGTATTAATAAACACATCCCAGATTGGTATAAACTCCGGTATAAATAAACTGACCTCAAATTTGTACAATCTCCAATATTAGTAAACTGACCCTCGATGGGTATAAACTCCGGTATTATTAAACTGACCCACAGATAAGTATAAACTCCAGTATTAATAAATGACCCAGATGGATATAAACTCCGGTATTAATAAACTGAGCCAAGATGGGTACAAACTCCATTATTAATAAACTGACCCCCAGATGGGTATAAACTCCGGTATTAATAAACTGACTCCCAGATGGGTATAAACTGCAGTATTAATAAAGTGACCCCAGATGGTTGTAAACTCCGGGATTAATAAAGTGACCCTCGATGTGTATAAACTCCGGTATTATTAAACTGACCCCAGATGGGTATAATCTCCGGTATTAATAAACTGACCCACAATGTGTATAAACTCCGATATTAATAAACTGACACCCCATGAGTATAAACTCTGGTATTAATAAATCACCCCAGATGGGTAAAAACTCCGTTATTATTAAACTGAACCTCCATGAGTATAAAATCCGGTATTAATAAACTGATCACAGATGGGTATAAACTCCATATTAATAAACTGACCCACATTTGGGTATAAATTCACGTATTAATAAACTGACCCCCAGATGGGTATAAACTCCCGTATTAATAAACTGACCCCAGATGGATAAAAATTCCGGTATTAATAAACTGACTCCCAGACGGTTATGAACTCCGGTATTAATAAATTGACCCCCTGATGGGTATGAACTCCGGTATTAATAAACTGACCCCCAGAGGGGTATAAACTCCGGTATTAATAAACTGACACACGATGGGTAAAAACACCGGAATTAATAAACCGACCCCCAGATGGGTATAAACTCCGGTATTAATAAACTGACCCCCAGATGGGTATAAACTCCAGTATTAATGAACCGAACCCCAGATGGCTATAAACTCTGATATTAGTAAACTAACCCCCAGATGGGTATAAACTCCAATATTAATAAACTCACCCCAGATGGTATTCACTCCGGTATCAATAAACTGACACCAGATGGGTGCGAACTCCGCTGGTAATAAACTGACCCCGAGAAACTCCGGTATTAATAAACTGACTCCCAGATGGGTATAAACTGCAGTATTAATAAACTGACCCCAGATGGGTATATACTCCGGGATTAATTAATTGACCCTCGATGTGTATAAACACCAGAATTATTAAACTGACCCCAGATGGGTATAATCTCCGGTATTAATAAACTGTACCCAGATGGGAATCAACTACAGCATTAATAAACTGACCCCAGTTGGGTACAAACTCCGGTATTAATAAAGTGAACCTCGATGTGTATAAACTCCAGTATTAACAAACTGACCCTGGATGTGTATAAACTCCGGTATTAATAAACACATCCCAGATTTGTATAAACTCCGGTATTAATAAACTGACACCAGATGGGTATAAACTCCGGTATTAATAAACTGCCACCATATGGGTATAATCTCCGGTATTAATAAACTGACCCCCAGATGAGTATAAACTCCGGTATTAATAAATTGACACCCGATGGGTATATTTTCCAGTATTAATAAACTGACCCTCAGATGGCTTTAAACTCCGGTACTAATAAACTAACCACCAGATGTGTATAAAGTCCGGTATTAATAAACACATCCCAGATTGGTATAAACTCCGGTATAAATAAACTGACCTCAAATGTGTACAATCTCCAATATTAGTAAACTGACCCTCGATGAGTATAAACTCCGGTATTACTAAACTGACCCCCAGATGAGTATAAACTCCAGTATTAATAAACTGACCCAGATGGGTATAAACTCCGGTATTAATAAACTGAGCCAAGATGGGTACAAACTCCATTATTAATAAACTGACCCCCAGATGGGTATAAACTCCGGTATTAATAAACTGACTCCCAGATGGGTATAAACTGCAGTATTAATAAAGTGACCCCAGATGGTTATAAACTCCGGGATTAATAAAGTGACCCTCGATGTGTATTAACTCCGGTATTATTAAACTGACCCCAGATGGGTATAATCTCCGGTATTAATAAACTGACCCACAATGTGTATAAACTCCGATATTAATAAACTGACACCCCATGAGTATAAACTCTGGTATTAATAAATCACCCCAGATGGGTAAAAACTCCGTTATTATTAAACTGACCCTCCATGAGTATAAAATCCGGTATTAATAAACTGATCACAGATGGGTATAAACTCCATATTAATAAGCTGACCCACATTTGGGTATAAATTCACGTATTAATAAACTGACCCCCAGATGGGTATAAACTCCCGTATTAATAAACTGACCCCAGATGGATAAAAATTCCGGTATTAATAAACTGACTCCCAGACGGTTATGAACTCCGGTATTAATAAATTGACCCCCTGATGGGTATGAACTCCGGTATTAATAAACTGACCCCCAGAGGGGTATAAACTCCGGTATTAATAAACTGACACACGATGGGTAAAAACACCGGAATTAATAAACCGACCCCCAGATGGGTATAAACTCCGGTATTAATAAACTGACCCCCAGATGGGTATAAACTCCAGTATTAATGAACCGAACCCCAGATGGCTATAAACTCTGATATTAGTAAACTAACCCCCAGATGGGTATAAACTCCAATATTAATAAACTCACCCCAGATGGTATTCACTCCGGTATCAATAAACTGACACCAGATGGGTGCGAACTCCGCTGGTAATAAACTGACCCCGAGAAACTCCGGTATTAATAAACTGACTCCCAGATGTGTATAAACTGCAGTATTAATAAACTGACCCCAGATGGGTATATACTCCGGGATTAATTAATTGACCCTCGATGTGTATAAACACCAGAATTATTAAACTGACCCCAGATGGGTATAATCTCCGGTATTAATAAACTGTACCCAGATGGGAATCAACTACAGCATTAATAAACTGACCCCAGTTGGGTACAAACTCCGGTATTAATAAAGTGAACCTCGATGTGTATAAACTCCAGTATTAACAAACTGACCCTGGATGTGTATAAACTCCGGTATTAATAAACACATCCCAGATTTGTATAAACTCCGGTATTAATAAACTGACACCAGATGGGTACAATCTCCATTATTAATAAACCGACCTTCGATGGGTATAAACTCCGGTATGAATAAGCTGACGCAAAGATGGGATAAACTCCAGTAAAAATAAACTGGCCCCAGATGGCTATAACCTCTGGTATTAATAAACTGACCCAGATGGGTATAAACTCCGGTATTAATAAACTGACTCCAAGATGCGTATAAACTCCAGGATTAATAAAGTGACCCTCGATGGGTATAATCTCCGGTATTAATAAACTGTCCCCAGATGGGTATAAAATCCAGTATTAATAAACTGATCCCAGATGGGTACAAACTCCGGTATTAATAAACAAATCCCAGATTTGTATAAACTCCGGTATTAATAAACTGACACCAGATGGGTACAATCTCCATTATTAATAAACCGACCTTCGATGGGTATAAACTCCGGTATGAATAAGCTGACACAAAGATGGGATAAACTCCAGTAAAAATAAACTGGCCCCAGATGGCTATAACTTCTGGTATTAATAAACTGACCCCAGATGGGAATAAACTCCGATATTAATTAACTGACCTCTGATGGGTATAAACTCCGCTATTAATAAACTGAAACAAGATGGGTATAAACTCCGCTATTAATAAACTGACACCAGATGGGTATAAACTCCGGTATTAATAAACTGCCACCATATGGGTATAATCTCCGGTATTAATAAACTGACCCCCAGATGAGTATAAACTATGGTATGAATAAACTGCCCCCCAGATGTGTATAAACTCCGGTATTAATAAATTGACACCCGATGGGTATATTCTCCAGTATTAACAAACTGACCCTCAGATGGCTTTAAACTCCGGTACTAATAAACTAACCACCAGATGTGTATAAACTCCGGTATTAATAAACACATCCCAGATTGGTATAAACTCCGGTATAAATGAACTGACCTCAAATTTGTACAATCTCCAATATTAGTAAACTAACCCTCGATGGGTATAAACTCCGGTATTATTAAACTGACCCCCAGATAAGTATAAACTCCAGTATTAATAAACTGACCCAGATGGATATAAACTCCGGTATTAATAAACTGAGCCAAGATGGGTACAAACTCCATTATTAATAAACTGACCCCCAGATGGGTATAAACTCCGGTATTAATAAACTGACTCCCAGATCCGTATAAACTCCAGGATTAATAAAGTGACCCTCGATGTGTATAAACTCCGGTATTATTAAACTGACCCCAGATGGGTATAATCTCCGGTATTAATAAACTGTCCCCAGATGGGTATAAAATCCAGTATTAATAAACTGATCCCAGATGGGTACAAACTCCGGTATTAATAAACACATCCCAGATTTGTATAAACTCCGGTATTAATAAACTGACACCAGATGGGTACAATCTCCATTATTAATAAACCGACCTTCGATGGGTATAAACTCCGGTATGAATAAGCTGACACAAAGATGGGATAAACTCCAGTAAAAATAAACTGGCCCCAGATGGCTATAACCTCTGGTATTAATAAACTGACCCCAGATGGGAATAAACTCCGATATTAATTAACTGACCTCTGATGGGTATAAACTCCGCTATTAATAAACTGAAACAAGATGGGTATAAACTCCGCTATTAATAAACTGACACCAGATGGGTATAAACTCCGGTATTAATAAACTGCCACCATATGGGTATAATCTCCGGTATTAATAAACTGACCCCCAGATGAGTATAAACTACGGTATGAATAAACTGCCCCCCAGATGTGTATAAACTCCGGTATTAATAAATTGACACCCGATGGGTATATTCTCCAGTATTAACAAACTGACCCTCAGATGGCTTTAAACTCCGGTACTAATAAACTAACCACCAGATGTGTATAAACTCCGGTATTAATAAACACATCCCAGATTGGTCTAAACTCCGGTATAAATAAACTGACCTCAAATTTGTACAATCTCCAATATTAGTAAACTGACCCTCGATGGGTATAAACTCCGGTATTATTAAACTGACCCCCAGATAAGTATAAACTCCAGTATTAATAAACTGACCCCGATGGATATAAACTCCGATATTAATAAACTGAGCCAAGATGGGTACAAACTCCATTATTAATAAACTGACCCCCAGATGGGTATAAACTCCGGTATTAATAAACTGACTCCCAGATGGGTATAAACTCCAGGATTAATAAAGTGACCCTCGATGTGTATAAGCTCCGGTATGATTAAACTGACCCCAGATGGGTATAATCTCCGGTATTAATAAACTGTCCCCAGATGGGTATAAAATCCAGTATTAATAATCTGATCCCAGATGGGTACAAACTCCGGTATTAATAAACACATCCCAGATTTGTATAAACTCCGGTATTAATAAACTGACACCAGATGGGTACAATCTCCATTATTAATAAACCGACCTTCGATGGGTATAAACTCCGGTATGAATAAGCTGACACAAAGATGGGATAAACTCCAGTAAAAATAAACTGGCCCCAGATGGCTATAACCTCTGGTATTAAAAAACTGACCCCAGATGGGAATAAACTCCAGTATAAATAAACTGGCCCCAGATGGCTATAACCTCTGCTATTAATAAATTGACCCCAGATGGGAATAAACTCCGATATTAATAAACTGACACCAGATGGGTATAAACTCCGGTATTAATAAACTGACCCCCAGATGAGTATAAACTCCGGTATTAATAAATTGACACCCGATGGGTATATTTTCCAGTATTAATAAACTGACCCTCAGATGGCTTTAAACTCCGGTACTAATAAACTAACCTCCAGATGTGTATAAACTCCGATATTAATAAACACATCCCAGATTGGTATAAACTCCGGTATAAATAAACTGACCTCAAATGTGTACAATCTCCAATATTAGTAAACTGACCCTCGATGGGTATAAACTCCGGTATTACTAAACTGACCCCCAGATGAGTATAAACTCCAGTATTAATAAACTGACCCAGATGGGTATAAACTCCGATATTAATAAACTGAGCCAAGATGGGTACAAACTCCATTATTAATAAACTGACCCCCAGATGGGTATAAACTCCGGTATTAATAAACTGACTCCCAGATGGGTATAAACTGCAGTATTAATAAAGTGACACCAGATGGTTATAAACTCCGGGATTAATAAAGTGACCCTCGATGTGTATAAACTCCGGTATTATTAAACTGACCCCAGATGGCTATAATCTCCGGTATTAATAAACTGACCCACAATGTGTATAAACTCCGATATTAATAAACTGACACCCCATGAGTATAAACTCTGGTATTAATAAATCACCCCAGATGGGTAAAAACTCCGTTATTATTAAACTGACCCTCCATGAGTGTAAAATCCGGTATTAATAAACTGATCACAGATGGGTATAAACTCCATATTAATAAACTGACCCACATTTGGGTATAAATTCACGTATTAATAAACTGACCCCCAGATGGGTATAAACTCCCGTATTAATAAACTGACGCCAGATGGATAAAAATTCTGGTATTAATAAACTGACTCCCAGACGGTTATGAACTCCGGTATTAATAAATTGACCCCCTGATGGGTATGAACTCCGGTATTAATAAACTGACTCCCAGAGGGGTATAAACTCCGGTATTAATAAACTGACACACGATGGGTAAAAACACCGGAATTAATAAACCGACCCCCAGATGGGTATAAACTCCGGTATTAATAAACTGACCCCCAGATGGGTATAAACTCCAGTATTAATGAACTGAACCCCAGATGACTATAAACTCTGATATTAGTAAACTAACCCCCAGATGGGTATAAACTCCAATATTAATAAACTCACCCCAGATGGTATTCACTCCGGTATCAATAAACTGACACCAGATTGGTGCGAACTCCGCTGTTAATAAACTGACCCCGAGAAACTCCGGTATTAATAAACTGACTCCCAGATGGGTATAAACTGCAGTATTAATAAACTGACCCCAGATGGGTATATACTCCGGGATTAATTAATTGACCCTCGATGTGTATAAACACCAGAATTATTAAACTGACACCAGATGGGTATAATCTCCGGTATTAATAAACTGTACCCAGATGGGAATCAACTACAGCATTAATAAACTGACCCCAGTTGGGTACAAACTCCGGTATTAATAAAGTGAACCTCGATGTGTATAAACTCCAGTATTAACAAACTGACCCTGGATGTGTATAAACTCCGGTATTAATAAACACATCCCAGATTGGTATAAACTCCGGTATAAATAAACTGACCTCAAATGTGTACAATCTCCAATATTAGTAAACTGACCCTCGATGGGTATAAACTCCGGTATTACTAAACTGACCCCCAGATGAGTATAAACTCCAGTATTAATAAACTGACCCAGATGGGTATAAACTCCGGTATTAATAAACTGAGCCAAGATGGGTACAAACTCCATTATTAATAAACTGACCACCACATGGGTATAAACTCCGGTATTAATAAACTGACACCAGATGGGTATAAACTCCGATATTAATAAACTGCCACCATATGGGTATAATCTCCGGTATTAATAACCTGACCTCAGTTGTGTATAAACTCCGATAATAATAAGCTGACCCCAGATGGGTATAAACTCCAGTATTAATAAACTGACACCAGATGAGTCTAAACTCCGGTATTAATAAACTAACCACCAGATGTGTATCAGCTCCGATATTAATAAACTGACCCCCAGATGTGTATAAACTCCACTATTAATAAACTAAACCCAGATGGGTATAAACTCCAGTATTAATAAACGAACCCCAGATGGGTATAAACTACAGTATTAATAAACTGGCCCCCAGATGGGTATAAACTCCAGTATTAATAAACTGACCACAGATGGCTATAAACACCGGTAATAATAAACTGACCCCCAGATGTTTATAAACGCCAGTATTAATAAATGACCCCAGATAGGTAGAAAGTCAAGTATTAATAAACTGACACCAGATGAATATAATCTCCGGTATTAATAAACTTTACCCAGATGGGAATCAACTACAGCATTAATAAACTGACCCCAGTTGGGTACAAACTCCGATATTAATAAAGTGAACCTCGATGTGTATAAACTCCAGTATTAACAAACTGACCCTGGATGTGTATAAACTCCGGTATTAATAAACACATCCCAGATTTGTATAAACTCCGGTATTAATAAACTGACACCAGATGGGTACAATCCCCATTATTAATAAACCGACCTTCGATGGGTATAAACTCCTGTATGAATAAGCTGACACAAAGATGGGATAAACTCCAGTAAAAATAAACTGGCCCCAGATGGCTATAACCTCTGGTATTAATAAACTGACCCCAGATGGGAATAAACTCCGATATTAATTAACTGACCTCTGATGGGTATAAACTCCGCTATTAATAAACTGAAACAAGATGGGTATAAACTCCGCTATTAATAAACTGACACCAGATGGGTATAAACTCCGGTATTAATAAACTGCCACCATATGGGTATAATCTCCGGTATTAATAATCTGACCCCCAGATGAGTATAAACCAGGGTATGAATAAACTGCTCCCCAGATGTGTATAAACTCCGGTATTGATAAATTGACACCCGATGGGTATATTCTCCAGTATTAACAAACTGACCCTCAGATGGCTTTAAACTCCGGTACTAATAAACTAACCACCAAATGTGTATAAACTCCGGTATTAATAAACACATCCCAGATTGGCATAAATTCCGGTATAAATAAACTGACATCAAATTTGTACAATCTCCAATATTAGTAAACTGACCCTCGATGGGTACAAACTCCGGTATTACTTAACTGACCCCCAGATAAGTATAAACTCCAGTATTAATAAACTGACCCAGATGGATATAAACTCCGGTATTAATAAACAGAGCCAAGATGGGTACAAACTCCATTATTAATAAACTGACCCCCAGATGGGTATAAACTCCGGCATTAATAAACTGACTCCCAGATGGGTATAAACTCCGGGATTAATAAAGTGACCCTCGATCTGTATAAACTCCGGTATTATTAAACTGACCCCAGATGGCTATAATCTCCGGTATTAATAAACTGTCCCCAGATGGGTATAAAATCCAGTATTAATAAACTGAACCCAGATGGGTACAAACTCCGGTATTAATAAACTGACCCCAGATGTGTACAAACACTGGTATTAATAAAGTGACCCTCGATGTGTATAAACTCCAGTATTAATAAACTGACCCTGGATGTTTATAAACTCCGGCATTAATCAACTCCTCCTAGATGGGTAAAAACTGCGGTATTAATAAATTGGCCCCAGAAGGCTATACACTCCGGTATTAGTAAACTGTCTCCCAGATGGGTATAAACTCCGGTATTAATAATCTGACCTCAGTTTTGTATAAACTCCGATATTAATAAACTGACCCCAGATGGGTATAAAATCCAGTATTAATAAACCGACCCCCAGATGGGTATAAACTCCAGTATTAATAAACTGACCACAGATGGCTATAAACACCGGTAATAATAAACTGACCCCAAGATGGTTATAAACGCCAGTATTAATAAATGACCCCAGATGGGTAAAAACTCAAGTATTAATAAACTGACACCAGATGAGTATAAACTCCGGTATTAATAAACTAACCACCAGATGTGTATCAGCTCCGATATTAATAAACTGACCCCCAGATGTGTATAAACTCCACTATTAATAAACTAACCCCAGATGGGTATAAACTCCAGTATTAATAAACTGACCCCCAGATGGGTATAAACTCCAGTATTAATAAACTGACCACAGATGGCTATAAACACCGGTAATAATAAACGGACCCCCAGATGGTTATAAACGCCAGTATTAATAAATGACCCCAGATAGGTAGAAACCCAAGTATTAATAAACTGACACCAGATGAGTATAATCTCCGGTATTAATAAACTGACACCAGATGGGTAAAAACTCCAGTATTAGTCAACTGACCCACGACGTGAAAAACTCCGGAATTAATAAAATGACCCCCCATGAGTATAAACTCCGGTATTAATAAACTCACCCCAAATGGGTTTAAATTTCGGTATTAATAAACTGACGCCACATGAGTATAAACTCCGGCATTAATAAACTCTCGCCAGGTGGGTATAAACTGCGGTATTAATAAACTGGCCCCAGACGGGAATAAACTCCGGTATAAATAAACTGACCACCAGATGGGAATAAACGCCGGTATTAATTAACTGACCCCCAGATGGGTATAAACTCCGGTATGAATAAACTGATCCCAGATGGGTATAAACTCCGGTATTAATAAACAGACCCAAGTTGGGTAAAAACACCGGAATTAATAAACTGACCCGAGACGGGTATAAACTCCGGTATAAATAAACTGACCACCAGATGGGAATAAACTCCGGAATTAATTAACTGACCCAAGTTGGGTAAAAACACCAGTATTAATAAACTGAACCCCAGATGGGTATAAACTCCGGTATTCATAATCTGACCCACGATGTGTTTAATCTCCGGTATTAATAAACTGACCCACGATGTGTATAAGCTCCGGTATTAATAAACTGACCCCCCATGAGTATAAACTCAGTTATTAATAAATCACCCCAGATGGGTAAAAACTCCGCTATTATTAAACTGACTCCCCATGAGTATAAACTCCGGTATTAATAAACTGACCACAGATGGGTATATACTCCAGTATTAATAAACTAAATCCAGATGGGTATAAACTCCGGTATTAATTAACTGAACCCAGATGGGTATAAACTCCGGTCTTAATAAACTGAACCTGCTTGGGTAAAAACTCCAGTATTAATAAACTGACTCCCAGATGGGTATAAACTCCCGTATTAATTAACTGACCCCCAGATGGGTATAAACTGCGGTATTAATAAATTGAACCCCTGATGGGTATTAACTCCCGTATTAATAAACTGACCCCGAGATCGGTATAAACTCCGATATTAATAAACTGACCCCCAGATGGGTATAAACTCCAGTATTAATAGACTGACCCAGATGTGTATAATCTCCGGTATTAATAAACTCACCCCAGATGGTATTCACTCCGGTATCAATAAACTGACACCAGATGGGTGCGAACTCCGCTGTTAATAAACTGACCCCGAGAAACTCCGGTATTAATAAACTGACTCCCAGATGGGTATAAACTGCAGTATTAATAAACTGACCCCAGATGGGTATAAACTCCGGGATTAATAAAGTGACCCTCGATGTGTATAAACACCAGAATTATTAAACTGACACCAGATGGGTATAATCTCCGGTATTAATAAACTGACCCCAGATGGGTACAAACTCCGGTATTAATAAAGTGACCCTCGATGTGTATAAACTCCAGTACTAATAAACTGACCCTGGATGTGTATAAACTCCGGTATTAATAAACACATTCCAGATTTGTATAAACTCCGGTATTAATAAACTGACACCAGATGGGTACAATCTCCATTATTAATAAACCGACCTTCGATGGGTATAAACTCCGGTATGAATAAGCTGACACAAAGATGGGATAAACTCCAGTATAAATGAACTGGCCCCAGATGGCTATAACCTCTGGTATTAATAAATTGACCCCGGATGGGAATAAACTCCGATATTAATTAACTGACCTCTGATGGGTATAAACTCCGCTATTAATAAACTGAAACAAGATGGGTATAAACTCCGCCATTAATAAACTGACACCAGATGGGTATAATCTCCGGTATTAATAAACTGACCCCCAGATGAGTATAAACTCCGGTATTAATGAATTGACACCCGATGGGTATATTCTCCAGTATTAATAAACTGACCCTCAGATGGCTTTAAACTCCGGTACTAATAAACTAACCACCAGATGTGTATAAACTCCGGTATTAATAAACAGATCCCAGATTGGTATAAACTCCGGTATAAATAAACTGACCTCAAATGTGTACAATCTCCAATATTAGTAAACTGACCCTCGATGGGTATAAACTCCGGTATTACTAAACTGACCCCCAGATGAGTATAAACTCCAGTATTAATAAACTGACCCAGATGGGTATAAACTCCGGTATTAATAAACTGAGCCAAGATGGGTACAAACTCCATTATTAATAAACTGACCACCACATGGGTATAAACTCCGGTATTAATAAACTGACACCAGATGGGTATAAACTCCGATATTAATAAACTGCCACCATATGGGTATAATCTCCGGTATTAATAACCTGACCTCAGTTGTGTATAAACTCCGATAATAATAAGCTGACCCCAGATGGGAATAAACTCCAGTATTAATAAACTGACACCAGATGAGTATAAACTCCGGTATTAATAAACTAACCACCAGATGTGTATCAGCTCCGATATTAATAAACTGACCCCCAGATGTGTATAAACTCCACTATTAATAAACTAAACCCAGATGGGTATAAACTCCAGTATTAATAAACGAACCCCAGATGGGTATAAACTACAGTATTAATAAACTGGCCCCCAGATGGGTATAAACTCCAGTATTAATAAACTGACCACAGATGGCTATAAACACCGGTAATAATAAACTGACCCCCAGATGTTTATAAACGCCAGTATTAATAAATGACCCCAGATAGGTAGAAAGTCAAGTATTAATAAACTGACACCAGATGAATATAATCTCCGGTATTAATAAACTTTACCCAGATGGGAATCAACTACAGCATTAATAAACTGACCCCAGTTGGGTACAAACTCCGATATTAATAAAGTGAACCTCGATGTGTATAAACTCCAGTATTAACAAACTGACCCTGGATGTGTATAAACTCCGGTATTAATAAACACATCCCAGATTTGTATAAACTCCGGTATTAATAAACTGACACCAGATGGGTACAATCCCCATTATTAATAAACCGACCTTCGATGGGTATAAACTCCTGTATGAATAAGCTGACACAAAGATGGGATAAACTCCAGTAAAAATAAACTGGCCCCAGATGGCTATAACCTCTGGTATTAATAAACTGACCCCAGATGGGAATAAACTCCGATATTAATTAACTGACCTCTGATGGGTATAAACTCCGCTATTAATAAACTGAAACAAGATGGGTATAAACTCCGCTATTAATAAACTGACACCAGATGGGTATAAACTCCGGTATTAATAAACTGCCACCATATGGGTATAATCTCCGGTATTAATAATCTGACCCCCAGATGAGTATAAACCAGGGTATGAATAAACTGCTCCCCAGATGTGTATAAACTCCGGTATTGATAAATTGACACCCGATGGGTATATTCTCCAGTATTAACAAACTGACCCTCAGATGGCTTTAAACTCCGGTACTAATAAACTAACCACCAAATGTGTATAAACTCCGGTATTAATAAACACATCCCAGATTGGCATAAATTCCGGTATAAATAAACTGACATCAAATTTGTACAATCTCCAATATTAGTAAACTGACCCTCGATGGGTACAAACTCCGGTATTACTTAACTGACCCCCAGATAAGTATAAACTCCAGTATTAATAAACTGACCCAGATGGATATAAACTCCGGTATTAATAAACAGAGCCAAGATGGGTACAAACTCCATTATTAATAAACTGACCCCCAGATGGGTATAAACTCCGGCATTAATAAACTGACTCCCAGATGGGTATAAACTCCGGGATTAATAAAGTGACCCTCGATCTGTATAAACTCCGGTATTATTAAACTGACCCCAGATGGCTATAATCTCCGGTATTAATAAACTGTCCCCAGATGGGTATAAAATCCAGTATTAATAAACTGAACCCAGATGGGTACAAACTCCGGTATTAATAAACTGACCCCAGATGTGTACAAACACTGGTATTAATAAAGTGACCCTCGATGTGTATAAACTCCAGTATTAATAAACTGACCCTGGATGTTTATAAACTCCGGCATTAATCAACTCCTCCTAGATGGGTAAAAACTGCGGTATTAATAAATTGGCCCCAGAAGGCTATACACTCCGGTATTAGTAAACTGTCTCCCAGATGGGTATAAACTCCGGTATTAATAATCTGACCTCAGTTTTGTATAAACTCCGATATTAATAAACTGACCCCAGATGGGTATAAAATCCAGTATTAATAAACCGACCCCCAGATGGGTATAAACTCCAGTATTAATAAACTGACCACAGATGGCTATAAACACCGGTAATAATAAACTGACCCCAAGATGGTTATAAACGCCAGTATTAATAAATGACCCCAGATGGGTAAAAACTCAAGTATTAATAAACTGACACCAGATGAGTATAAACTCCGGTATTAATAAACTAACCACCAGATGTGTATCAGCTCCGATATTAATAAACTGACCCCCAGATGTGTATAAACTCCACTATTAATAAACTAACCCCAGATGGGTATAAACTCCAGTATTAATAAACTGACCCCCAGATGGGTATAAACTCCAGTATTAATAAACTGACCACAGATGGCTATAAACACCGGTAATAATAAACGGACCCCCAGATGGTTATAAACGCCAGTATTAATAAATGACCCCAGATAGGTAGAAACCCAAGTATTAATAAACTGACACCAGATGAGTATAATCTCCGGTATTAATAAACTGACACCAGATGGGTAAAAACTCCAGTATTAGTCAACTGACCCACGACGTGAAAAACTCCGGAATTAATAAAATGACCCCCCATGAGTATAAACTCCGGTATTAATAAACTCACCCCAAATGGGTTTAAATTTCGGTATTAATAAACTGACGCCACATGAGTATAAACTCCGGCATTAATAAACTCTCGCCAGGTGGGTATAAACTGCGGTATTAATAAACTGGCCCCAGACGGGAATAAACTCCGGTATAAATAAACTGACCACCAGATGGGAATAAACGCCGGTATTAATTAACTGACCCCCAGATGGGTATAAACTCCGGTATGAATAAACTGATCCCAGATGGGTATAAACTCCGGTATTAATAAACAGACCCAAGTTGGGTAAAAACACCGGAATTAATAAACTGACCCGAGACGGGTATAAACTCCGGTATAAATAAACTGACCACCAGATGGGAATAAACTCCGGAATTAATTAACTGACCCAAGTTGGGTAAAAACACCAGTATTAATAAACTGAACCCCAGATGGGTATAAACTCCGGTATTCATAATCTGACCCACGATGTGTTTAATCTCCGGTATTAATAAACTGACCCACGATGTGTATAAGCTCCGGTATTAATAAACTGACCCCCCATGAGTATAAACTCAGTTATTAATAAATCACCCCAGATGGGTAAAAACTCCGCTATTATTAAACTGACTCCCCATGAGTATAAACTCCGGTATTAATAAACTGACCACAGATGGGTATATACTCCAGTATTAATAAACTAAATCCAGATGGGTATAAACTCCGGTATTAATTAACTGAACCCAGATGGGTATAAACTCCGGTCTTAATAAACTGAACCTGCTTGGGTAAAAACTCCAGTATTAATAAACTGACTCCCAGATGGGTATAAACTCCCATATTAATTAACTGACCCCCAGATGGGTATAAACTGCGGTATTAATAAATTGAACCCCTGATGGGTATTAACTCCCGTATTAATAAACTGACCCCGAGATCGGTATAAACTCCGATATTAATAAACTGCCCCCCAGATGGGTATAAACTCCAGTATTAATAGACTGACCCAGATGTGTATAATCTCCGGTATTAATAAACTGACCCCCAGATGGGTATAAACTCCAGTAGCAATAAACTGACCCCAGATGGGTGCGAACTCCGCTATTAATAAACTGACCCCGAGATCGGTATAAACTCCGGTATTAATAAACTGCCTCCCAGATGGTTATAAACTGCAGTATTAATAAACTGATACCGAGATGGGGATAATCTCCGGTATTAATAAACTGATCCCAGATGGGTATAACCTCCGGTCTTAATAAACTGACACCCCTTGGGTAAAAAATCCATTATTAATAAACTGACCCCGAGATGGGTAAAAAGTCCAGTATTAATAAACTGACCCAGATGGGTATAAACTCCGGTATTAATAAACTGACCCCCAAATGGGTATAAACTCCGGTATCAATAAACTGATCCCAGATGGTTGCGAACTCCGCTGTTAATAAACTGACCCCGAGATGGGTATAAACTCCGGTATTAATAAACTGACTCCCAGATGGGTATAAACTGCAGTATTAATAAAGTGACCCCAGATGGTTATAAACTCCGGGATTAATAAAGTGACCCTCGATGTGTATAAACTCCGGTATTATTAAACTGACCCCAGATGGGTATAATCTCCGGTATTAATAAACTCACCCCAGATGGTATTCACTCCGGTATCAATAAACTGACACCAGATGGGTGCGAACTCCGCTGTTAATAAACTGACCCCGAGAAACTCCGGTATTAATAAACTGACTCCCAGATGGGTATAAACTGCAGTATTAATAAACTGACCCCAGATGGGTATAAACTCCGGGATTAATAAAGTGACCCTCGATGTGTATAAACACCAGAATTATTAAACTGACACCAGATGGGTATAATCTCCGGTATTAATAAACTGACCCCAGATGGGTACAAACTCCGGTATTAATAAAGTGACCCTCGATGTGTATAAACTCCAGTACTAATAAACTGACCCTGGATGTGTATAAACTCCGGTATTAATAAACACATTCCAGATTTGTATAAACTCCGGTATTAATAAACTGACACCAGATGGGTACAATCTCCATTATTAATAAACCGACCTTCGATGGGTATAAACTCCGGTATGAATAAGCTGACACAAAGATGGGATAAACTCCAGTATAAATGAACTGGCCCCAGATGGCTATAACCTCTGGTATTAATAAATTGACCCCGGATGGGAATAAACTCCGATATTAATTAACTGACCTCTGATGGGTATAAACTCCGCTATTAATAAACTGAAACAAGATGGGTATAAACTCCGCCATTAATAAACTGACACCAGATGGGTATAATCTCCGGTATTAATAAACTGACCCCCAGATGAGTATAAACTCCGGTATTAATGAATTGACACCCGATGGGTATATTCTCCAGTATTAATAAACTGACCCTCAGATGGCTTTAAACTCCGGTACTAATAAACTAACCACCAGATGTGTATAAACTCCGGTATTAATAAACAGATCCCAGATTGGTATAAACTCCGGTATAAATAAACTGACCTCAAATGTGTACAATCTCCAATATTAGTAAACTGACCCTCGATGGGTATAAACTCCGGTATTACTAAACTGACCCCCAGATGAGTATAAACTCCAGTATTAATAAACTGACCCAGATGGGTATAAACTCCGGTATTAATAAACTGAGCCAAGATGGGTACAAACTCCATTATTAATAAACTGACCACCACATGGGTATAAACTCCGGTATTAATAAACTGACACCAGATGGGTATAAACTCCGATATTAATAAACTGCCACCATATGGGTATAATCTCCGGTATTAATAACCTGACCTCAGTTGTGTATAAACTCCGATAATAATAAGCTGACCCCAGATGGGAATAAACTCCAGTATTAATAAACTGACACCAGATGAGTATAAACTCCGGTATTAATAAACTAACCACCAGATGTGTATCAGCTCCGATATTAATAAACTGACCCCCAGATGTGTATAAACTCCACTATTAATAAACTAAACCCAGATGGGTATAAACTCCAGTATTAATAAACGAACCCCAGATGGGTATAAACTACAGTATTAATAAACTGGCCCCCAGATGGGTATAAACTCCAGTATTAATAAACTGACCACAGATGGCTATAAACACCGGTAATAATAAACTGACCCCCAGATGTTTATAAACGCCAGTATTAATAAATGACCCCAGATAGGTAGAAAGTCAAGTATTAATAAACTGACACCAGATGAATATAATCTCCGGTATTAATAAACTTTACCCAGATGGGAATCAACTACAGCATTAATAAACTGACCCCAGTTGGGTACAAACTCCGGTATTAATAAAGTGAACCTCGATGTGTATAAACTCCAGTATTAACAAACTGACCCTGGATGTGTATAAACTCCGGTATTAATAAACACATCCCAGATTTGTATAAACTCCGGTATTAATAAACTGACACCAGATGGGTACAATCTCCATTATTAATAAACCGACCTTCGATGGGTATAAACTCCGGTATGAATAAGCTGACACAAAGATGGGATAAACTCCAGTAAAAATAAACTGGCCCCAGATGGCTATAACCTCTGGTATTAATAAACTGACCCCAGATGGGAATAAACTCCGATATTAATTAACTGACCTCTGATGGGTATAAACTCCGCTATTAATAAACTGAAACAAGATGGGTATAAACTCCGCTATTAATAAACTGACACCAGATGGGTATAAACTCCGGTATTAATAAACTGCCACCATATGGGTATAATCTCCGGTATTAATAATCTGACCCCCAGATGAGTATAAACCAGGGTATGAATAAACTGCTCCCCAGATGTGTATAAACTCCGGTATTGATAAATTGACACCCGATGGGTATATTCTCCAGTATTAACAAACTGACCCTCAGATGGCTTTAAACTCCGGTACTAATAAACTAACCACCAAATGTGTATAAACTCCGGTATTAATAAACACATCCCAGATTGGCATAAATTCCGGTATAAATAAACTGACCTCAAATTTGTACAATCTCCAATATTAGTAAACTGACCCTCGATGGGTACAAACTCCGGTATTACTTAACTGACCCCCAGATAAGTATAAACTCCAGTATTAATAAACTGACCCAGATGGATATAAACTCCGGTATTAATAAACAGAGCCAAGATGGGTACAAACTCCATTATTAATAAACTGACCCCCAGATGGGTATAAACTCCGGCATTAATAAACTGACTCCCAGATGGGTATAAACTCCGGGATTAATAAAGTGACCCTCGATCTGTATAAACTCCGGTATTATTAAACTGACCCCAGATGGCTATAATCTCCGGTATTAATAAACTGTCCCCAGATGGGTATAAAATCCAGTATTAATAAACTGAACCCAGATGGGTACAAACTCCGGTATTAATAAACTGACCCCAGATGTGTACAAACACTGGTATTAATAAAGTGACCCTCGATGTGTATAAACTCCAGTATTAATAAACTGACCCTGGATGTTTATAAACTCCGGCATTAATCAACTCCTCCTAGATGGGTAAAAACTGCGGTATTAATAAATTGGCCCCAGAAGGCTATACACTCCGGTATTAGTAAACTGTCTCCCAGATGGGTATAAACTCCGGTATTAATAATCTGACCTCAGTTTTGTATAAACTCCGATATTAATAAACTGACCCCAGATGGGTATAAAATCCAGTATTAATAAACCGACCCCCAGATGGGTATAAACTCCAGTATTAATAAACTGACCACAGATGGCTATAAACACCGGTAATAATAAACTGACCCCAAGATGGTTATAAACGCCAGTATTAATAAATGACCCCAGATGGGTAAAAACTCAAGTATTAATAAACTGACACCAGATGAGTATAAACTCCGGTATTAATAAACTAACCACCAGATGTGTATCAGCTCCGATATTAATAAACTGACCCCCAGATGTGTATAAACTCCACTATTAATAAACTAACCCCAGATGGGTATAAACTCCAGTATTAATAAACTGACCCCCAGATGGGTATAAACTCCAGTATTAATAAACTGACCACAGATGGCTATAAACACCGGTAATAATAAACGGACCCCCAGATGGTTATAAACGCCAGTATTAATAAATGACCCCAGATAGGTAGAAACCCAAGTATTAATAAACTGACACCAGATGAGTATAATCTCCGGTATTAATAAACTGACACCAGATGGGTAAAAACTCCAGTATTAGTCAACTGACCCACGACGTGAAAAACTCCGGAATTAATAAAATGACCCCCCATGAGTATAAACTCCGGTATTAATAAACTCACCCCAAATGGGTTTAAATTTCGGTATTAATAAACTGACGCCACATGAGTATAAACTCCGGCATTAATAAACTCTCGCCAGGTGGGTATAAACTGCGGTATTAATAAACTGGCCCCAGACGGGAATAAACTCCGGTATAAATAAACTGACCACCAGATGGGAATAAACGCCGGTATTAATTAACTGACCCCCAGATGGGTATAAACTCCGGTATGAATAAACTGATCCCAGATGGGTATAAACTCCGGTATTAATAAACAGACCCAAGTTGGGTAAAAACACCGGAATTAATAAACTGACCCGAGACGGGTATAAACTCCGGTATAAATAAACTGACCACCAGATGGGAATAAACTCCGGAATTAATTAACTGACCCAAGTTGGGTAAAAACACCAGTATTAATAAACTGAACCCCAGATGGGTATAAACTCCGGTATTCATAATCTGACCCACGATGTGTTTAATCTCCGGTATTAATAAACTGACCCACGATGTGTATAAGCTCCGGTATTAATAAACTGACCCCCCATGAGTATAAACTCAGTTATTAATAAATCACCCCAGATGGGTAAAAACTCCGCTATTATTAAACTGACTCCCCATGAGTATAAACTCCGGTATTAATAAACTGACCACAGATGGGTATATACTCCAGTATTAATAAACTAAATCCAGATGGGTATAAACTCCGGTATTAATTAACTGAACCCAGATGGGTATAAACTCCGGTCTTAATAAACTGAACCTGCTTGGGTAAAAACTCCAGTATTAATAAACTGACTCCCAGATGGGTATAAACTCCCGTATTAATTAACTGACCCCCAGATGGGTATAAACTGCGGTATTAATAAATTGAACCCCTGATGGGTATTAACTCCCGTATTAATAAACTGACCCCGAGATCGGTATAAACTCCGATATTAATAAACTGACCCCCAGATGGGTATAAACTCCAGTATTAATAGACTGACCCAGATGTGTATAATCTCCGGTATTAATAAACTGACCCCCAGATGGGTATAAACTCCAGTAGCAATAAACTGACCCCAGATGGGTGCGAACTCCGCTATTAATAAACTGACCCCGAGATCGGTATAAACTCCGGTATTAATAAACTGCCTCCCAGATGGTTATAAACTGCAGTATTAATAAACTGATCCCGAGATGGGGATAATCTCCGGTATTAATAAACTGATCCCAGATGGGTATAACCTCCGGTCTTAATAAACTGACACCCCTTGGGTAAAAAATCCATTATTAATAAACTGACTCCGAGATGGGTAAAAAGTCCAGTATTAATAAACTGACCCAGATGGGTATAAACTCCGGTATTAATAAACTGACCCCCAAATGGGTATAAACTCCGGTATCAATAAACTGATTCCAGATGGTTGCGAACTCCGCTGTTAATAAACTGACCCCGAGATGGGTATAAACTCCGGTATTAATAAACTGACTCCCAGATGGGTATAAACTGCAGTATTAATAAAGTGACCCCAGATGGTTATAAACTCCGGGATTAATAAAGTGACCCTCGATGTGTATAAACTCCGGTATTATTAAACTGAACCCAGATGGGTATAATCTCCGGTATTAATAAACTCACCCCAGATGGTATTCACTCCGGTATCAATAAACTGACACCAGATGGGTGCGAACTCCGCTGTTAATAAACTGACCCCGAGAAACTCCGGTATTAATAAACTGACTCCCAGATGGGTATAAACTGCAGTATTAATAAACTGACCCCAGATGGGTATAAACTCCGGGATTAATAAAGTGACCCTCGATGTGTATAAACACCAGAATTATTAAACTGACACCAGATGGGTATAATCTCCGGTATTAATAAACTGACCCCAGATGGGTACAAACTCCGGTATTAATAAAGTGACCCTCGATGTGTATAAACTCCAGTACTAATAAACTGACCCTGGATGTGTATAAACTCCGGTATTAATAAACACATTCCAGATTTGTATAAACTCCGGTATTAATAAACTGACACCAGATGGGTACAATCTCCATTATTAATAAACCGACCTTCGATGGGTATAAACTCCGGTATGAATAAGCTGACACAAAGATGGGATAAACTCCAGTATAAATGAACTGGCCCCAGATGGCTATAACCTCTGGTATTAATAAATTGACCCCGGATGGGAATAAACTCCGATATTAATTAACTGACCTCTGATGGGTATAAACTCCGCTATTAATAAACTGAAACAAGATGGGTATAAACTCCGCCATTAATAAACTGACACCAGATGGGTATAAACTCCGGTATTAATAAACTGCCACCATATGGGTATAATCTCCGGTATTAATAAACTGACCCCCAGATGAGTATAAACTCCGGTATTAATGAATTGACACCCGATGGGTATATTCTCCAGTATTAATAAACTGACCCTCAGATGGCTTTAAACTCCGGTACTAATAAACTAACCACCAGATGTGTATAAACTCCGGTATTAATAAACAGATCCCAGATTGGTATAAACTCCGGTATAAATAAACTGACCTCAAATGTGTACAATCTCCAATATTAGTAAACTGACCCTCGATGGGTATAAACTCCGGTATTACTAAACTGACACCCAGATGAGTATACACTCCAGTATTAATAAACTGACCCAGATGGGTATAAACTCCGGTATTAATAAACTGAGCCAAGATGGGTACAAACTCCATTATTAATAAACTGACCACCACATGGGTATAAACTCCGGTATTAATAAACTGACACCAGATGGGTATAAACTCCGATATTAATAAACTGCCACCATATGGGTATAATCTCCGGTATTAATAACCTGACCTCAGTTGTGTATAAACTCCGATAATAATAAGCTGACCCCAGATGGGAATAAACTCCAGTATTAATAAACTGACACCAGATGAGTATAAACTCCGGTATTAATAAACTAACCACCAGATGTGTATCAGCTCCGATATTAATAAACTGACCCCCAGATGTGTATAAACTCCACTATTAATAAACTAAACCCAGATGGGTATAAACTCCAGTATTAATAAACTAACCCCAGATGGGTATAAACTCCAGTATTAATAAACTGGCCCCCAGATGGGTATAAACTCCAGTATTAATAAACTGACCACAGATGGCTATAAACACCGGTAATAATAAACTGACCCCCAGATGTTTATAAATGCCAGTATTAATAAATGACCCCAGATAGGTAGAAACTCAAGTATTAATAAACTGACACCAGATGAGTATAATCTCCGGTATTAATAAACTGACACCAGATGGGTAAAAACTCCAGTATTAGTCAACTGACCCACGACGTGAAAAACTCCGGAATTAATAAAATGACCCCCCATGAGTATAAACTCCGGTATTAATAAACTCACCCCAGATGGGTTTAAATTTCGGTATTAATAAACTGACGCCACATGAGTATAAACTCCGGCATTAATAAACTCTCGCCAGGTGGGTATAAACTGCGGTATTAATAAACTGGCCCCAGACGGGAATAAACTCCGGTATAAATAAACTGACCACCAGATGGGAATAAACGCCGGTATTAATTAACTGACCCCCAGATGGGTATAAACTCCGGTATGAATAAACTGATCCCAGATGGGTATAAACTCCGGTATTAATAAACAGACCCAAGTTGGGTAAAAACACCAGTATTAATAAACTGAACCCCAGATGGGTATAAACTCCGGTATTCATAAACTGACCCACGATGTGTTAAAACTCCGGTATTAATAAACTCAGCCCAGATGGGTAAAAATTTCGGTATTACTAAATTGATGCCACATGAGTATAAACTCTGGTATTAATAAACTGACCCCCAGATGGGAATAAACTCCAGTATTAATTAACTGACCCCCAAATGTGTATAAACTCCGGTATTAGTAAACATATCCCAGATGGGTATACACTCCGGTATTAATAATGTGACCCAAGTTGGGTAATAACACCGGTATTAATAGACTGACCCCGAGATTGGTGTAAACTCCGGTCTAAATAAACTTTCCCACGATGTGTTAAATCTCCGGTATTAATAAACTGATGCACAATGTGTATAAACTCCGATATTAATAAACTGACACCCCATGAGTATAAACTTAGTTATTAATAAATCACCCCAGATGGGTAAAAACTCCGCTATTATTAAACTGACTCCCCATGAGTATAAACTCCGGTATTAATAAACTGACCACAGATGGGTATATACTCCAGTATTAATAAACTAAATCCAGATGGGTATAAACTCCATATTAATAAACTGACCCACATTTAGGTATAAATTCACGTATTAATAAACTGACCCCCAGATGGGTATAAACTCCCGTATTAATAAACTGATCCCAGATGGATAAAAATTCCGGTATTAATAAACTCACTCAGAGATGGTTATGAACTCCGGTATTAATAAATTGACCCCCTGATGGGTATGAACTCAGGTATTAATAACTGACCCCCAGAGGGGTATAAACTCCGGTATTAATAAACTGACCCACGATGAGTAAAAACACCGGAATTAATAAACTGACCCCCAGATGGGTATAAACTCCGGTATTAATAAACTGACCCCCAGATGGGTATAAACTCCGGTATTAATGAACTGAACCCCAGATGGCTATAAACTCTGATATTAGTAAACTGACCCCCAGATGGGTATAAACTCCAATATTAATAAACTCACCCCAGATGGTATTCACTCCGGTATGAATAAACTGACACCAGATGGGTGCGAACTCCGCTGTTAATAAACTGACCCCGAGAAACTCCGGTATTAATAAACTGACTCCCAGATGGGTATAAACTGCAGTATTAATAAACTGACCCCAGATGGGTATAAACTCCGGGATTAATAAAGTGACCCTCGATGTGTATAAACACCAGAATTATTAAACTGACACCAGATGGGTATAATCTCCGGTATTAATAAACTGACCCCAGATGGGTACAAACTCCGGTATTAATAAAGTGACCCTCGATGTGTATAAACTCCAGTACTAATAAACTGACCCTGGATGTGTATAAACTCCGGTATTAATAAACACATTCCAGATTTGTATAAACTCCGGTATTAATAAACTGACACCAGATGGGTACAATCTCCATTATTAATAAACCGACCTTCGATGGGTATAAACTCCGGTATGAATAAGCTGACACAAAGATGGGATAAACTCCAGTATAAATAAACTGGCCCCAGATGGCTATAACCTCTGGTATTAATAAATTGACCCCGGATGGGAATAAACTCCGATATTAATTAACTGACCTCTGATGGGTATAAACTCCGCTATTAATAAACTGAAACAAGATGGGTATAAACTCCGCTATTAATAAACTGACACCAGATGGGTATAAACTCCGGTATTAATAAACTGCCACCATATGGGTATAATCTCCGGTATTAATAAACTGACCCCCAGATGAGTATAAACTCCGGTATTAATGAATTGACACCCGATGGTTATATTCTCCAGTATTAATAAACTGACCCTCAGATGGCTTTAAACTCCGGTACTAATAAACTAACCACCAGATGTGTATAAACTCCGGTATTAATAAACACATCCCAGATTGGTATAAACTCCAGTATTAATAAACTGACCCAGATGGGTATAAACTCCGGTATTAATAAACTGAGCCAAGATGGGTACAAACTCCATTATTAATAAACTGACCACCACATGGGTATAAACTCCGGTATTAATAAACTGACACCAGATGGGTATAAACTCCGATATTAAGAAACTGCCACCATATGGGTATAATCTCCGGTATTAATAACCTGACCTCAGTTGTGTATAAACTCCAATAATAATAAGCTGACCCCAGATGGCTAAAAACTCCAGTATTAATAAACTGACACCAGATGAGTATAAACTCCGGTATTAATAAACTAACCACCAGATGTGTATCAGCTCCGATATTAATAAACTGACCCCCAGATGTGTATAAACTCCACTATTAATAAACTAACCCCAGATGGATATAAACTCCAGTATTAATAAACTGACGCCCAGTTGGGTATAAACTCCAGTATTAATAAACTGACCACAGATGGCTATAAACACCGGTAATAACAAACTGACCCCCAGAAGATTATAAACGCCAGTATTAATAAATGACCCCAGATAGGTAGAGACTCAAGTATTAATAAACAGACACCAGATGAGTATAAACTCCGGTATTAATAAACTGACACCAGATGGGTAAAAGCTCCAGTATTAGTAAACTGACCCACGACGTGAAAAAACTCCGGAATTAATAAAATGACCCCCCATGAGTATAAACTCCGGTATTAATAAACTCACCCCAGGTGGGTATAAATTTCGGTATTAATAAACTGACGCCACATGAGTATAAACTCCGGCATTAATAAACTCTCGCCAGATGGGTATAAACTGCGGAATTAATAAACTGGCCCCAGACGGGTATAAACTCCGGTATAAATAAACTGACCACCAGATGGGAATAAACTCCGGTATTAATTAACTGACCCCAGGTGGGTATAAACTCCGGTATGAATAAACTGATCCCAGATGGGTATAAACTCCGGTATTAATGAACAGACCCAAGTTGGGTAAAAACACCGGAATTAATAAACTGACCCGAGACGGGTATAAACTCCGGTATAAATAAACTGACCACCAGATGGGAATAAACTCCGGTATTAATTAACTGACCCCAGGTGGGTATAAACTCCGGTATGAATAAACTGCTCCCAGATGGGTATAAACTCCGGTATTAATGAACAGACCCAAGTTGGGTAAAAACACCAGTATTAATAAACTGAACCCCAGATGGGTATAAACTCCGGTATTCATAATCTGACCCACGATGTGTTTAATCTCCGGTATTAATAAACTGACCCACGATGTGTATAAGCTCCGGTATTAATAAACTGACCCCCCATGAGTATAAACTCAGTTATTAATAAATCACCCCAGATGGGTAAAAACTCCGCTATTATTAAACTGACTCCCCATGAGTATAAACTCCGGTATTAATAAACTGACCACAGATGGGTATATACTCCAGTATTAATAAACTGAATCCAGATGGGTATAAACTCCGGTATTAATTAACTGAACCCAGATGGGTATAAACTCCGGTCTTAATAAACTGAACCTGCTTGGGTAAAAACTCCAGTATTAATAAATTGACTCCCAGATGGGTATAAACTCCCGTATTAATTAACTGACCCCCAGATGGGTATAAACTGCGGTATTAATAAATTGAACCCCTGATGGGTATTAACTCCCGTATTAATAAACTGACCCCGAGATCGGTATAAACTCCGATATTAATAAACTGACCCCCAGATGGGTATAAACTCCAGTATTAATAAACTGACCCAGATGTGTATAATCTCCGGTATTAATAAACTGACCCCCAGATGGGTATAAACTCCGGTATCAATAAACTGCCTCCCAGATGGTTATAAACTGCAGTATTAATAAACTGATCCCGAGATGGGTATAATCTCCGGTATTAATAAACTGATCCCAGATGGGTATAACCTCCGGTCTTAATAAACTGACACCCCTTGGGTAAAAATTCCATTATTAATAAACTGACCCCGAGATGGGTAAAAAATCCAGTATTAATAAACTGACCCAGATGGGTATAAACTCCGGTATTAATAAATTGACCCCCAAATGGGTATAAACTCCGGTATCAATAAACTGATCCCAGATGGTTGCGAACTCCGCTGTTAATAAACTGACCCCGAGATGGGTATAAACTCCGGTATTAATAAACTGACTCCCAGATGGGTATAAACTGCAGTATTAATAAAGTGACCCTCGATGTGTATAAACTCCGGTATTATTAAACTGACCCCAGATGGGTATAATCTCCGGTATTAATAAACTGACCCCAGATGGGTACAAACTCCGGTATTAATAAAGTGACCCTCGATGTGTATAAACTCCAGTACTAATAAACTGACCCTGGATGTGTATAAACTCCGGTATTAATAAACACATTCCAGATTTGTATAAACTCCGGTTTTAATAAACTGACACCAGATGGGTACAATCTCCATTATTAATAAACCGACCTTCGATGGGTATAAACTCCGGTATGAATAAGCTGACACAAAGATGGGATAAACTCCAGTATAAATAAACTGGCCCCAGATGGCTATAACCTCTGGTATTAATAAATTGACCCCGGATGGGAATAAACTCCGATATTAATTAACTGACCTCTGATGGGTATAAACTCCGCTATTAATAAACTGAAACAAGATGGGTATAAACTCCGCTATTAATAAACTGACACCAGATGGGTATAAACTCCGGTATTAATAAACTGACCCCCAGATGAGTATAAACTCCGGTATTAATGAATTGACACCCGATGGTTATATTCTCCAGTATTAATAAACTGACCCTCAGAAGGCTTTAAACTCCGATACTAATAAACTAACCACCAGATGTGTATAAACTCCGGTATTAATAAACACATCCCAGATTGGTATAAACTCCAGTATTAATAAACTGACCCAGATGGGTATAAACTCCGGTATTAATAAACTGAGCCAAGATGGGTACAAACTCCATTATTAATAAACTGACCACCACATGGGTATAAACTCCGGTATTAATAAACTGACACCAGATGGGTATAAACTCCGATATTAAGAAACTGCCACCATATGGGTATAATCTCCGGTATTAATAACCTGACCTCAGTTGTGTATAAACTCCAATAATAATAAGCTGACCCCAGATGGGTATAAACTCCAGTATTAATAAACTGACACCAGATGAGTATAAACTCCGGTATTAATAAACTAACCACCAGATGTGTATCAGCTCCGATATTAATAAACTAACCCCAGATGGGTATAAACTCCAGTATTAATAAACTGACCCCCAGATGGGTATAAACTCCAGTATTAATAAACTGACCACAGATGGCTATAAACACCGGTAATAACAAACTGACGCCCAGAAGATTATAAACGCCAGTATTAATAAATGACCCCAGATAGGTAGAAACTCAAGTATTAATAAACAGACACCAGATGAGTATAAACTCCGGTATTAATAAACTGACACCAGATGGGTAAAAGCTCCAGTATTAGTAAACTGACCCACGACGTGAAAAAACTCCGGAATTAATAAAATGACCCCCCATGAGTATAAACTCCGGTATTAATAAACTCACCCCAGGTGGGTATAAATTTCGGTATTAATAAACTGACGCCACATGAGTATAAACTCCGGCATTAATAAACTCTCGCCAGATGGGTATAAACTGCGGCATTAATAAACTGGCCCCAGACGGGTATAAACTCCGGTATAAATAAACTGACCACCAGATGGGAATAAACTCCGGTATTAATTAACTGACCCCAGGTGGGTATAAACTTCGGTATGAATAAACTGATCCCAGATGGGTATAAACTCCGGTATTAATAAACAGACCCAAGTTGGGTAAAAACACCGGAATTAATAAACTGACCCGAGACGGGTATAAACTCCGGTATAAATAAACTGACCACCAGATGGGAATAAACTACGGTATTAATTAACTGACCCAAGTTGGGTAAAAACACCAGTATTAATAAACTGAACCCCAGATGGGTATAAACTCCGGTATTCATAATCTGACCCACGATGTGTTTAATCTCCGGTATTAATAAACTGACCCACGATGTGTATAAGCTCCGGTATTAATAAACAGACCCCCCATGAGTATAAACTCAGTTATTAATAAATCACCCCAGATGGGTAAAAACTCCGCTATTATTAAACTGACTCCCCATGTGTATAAACTCCGGTATTAATAAACTGACCACAGATGGGTATATACTCCAGTATTAATAAACTGAATCCAGATGGGTATAAACTCCGGTATTAATTAACTGAACCCAGATGGGTATAAACTCCGGTCTTAATAAACTGAACCTGCTTGGGTAAAAACTCCAGTATTAATAAACTGACTCCCAGATGGGTATAAACTCCCGTATTAATTAACTGACCCCCAGATGGGTATAAACTGCGGTATTAATAAATTGAAACCCTGATGGGTATTAACTCCCGGATTAATAAACTGACCCCGAGATCGGTATAAACTCCGATATTAATAAACTGACCCCCAGATGGGTATAAACTCCAGTATTAATAAACTGACCCAGATGTGTATAATCTCCGGTATTAATAAACTGACCCCCAGATGGGTATAAACTCCAGTAGCAATAAACTGACCCCAGATGGGTGCGAACTCCGCTATTAATAAACTGACCCCGAGATCGGTATAAACTCCGGTATTAATAAACTGCCTACCAGATGGTTATAAACTGCAGTATTAATAAACTGATCCCGAGATGGGTATAATCTCCGGTATTAATAAACTGATCCCAGATGGGTATAACCTCCGGTCTTAATAAACTGTCACCCCTTGGGTAAAAATTCCATTATTAATAAACTGACCCCGAGATGGGTAAAAAATCCAGTATTAATAAACTGACCCAGATGGGTATAAACTCCGGTATCAATAAACTGATCCCAGATGGTTGTGAACTCCGCTGTTAATAAACTGACCCCGAGATGGGTATAAACTCCGGTATTAATAAACTGACTCCCAGATGGGTATAAACTGCAGTATTAATAAAGTGACCCCAGATGGTTATAAACTCCGGGATTAATAAAGTGACCCTCGATGTGTATAAACTCCGGTATTATTAAACTGACCCCAGATGGGTATAATCTCCGGTATTAATAAACTGACCCCAGATGGGTATAAACTCCGGTATTAATAAACTGAACCCAATGGGTACAAACTCCGGTATTAATAAACTGACCCCAGATGTCTACAAACACTGGTATTAATAAAGTGATCCTCGATGTGTATAAACTCCAGTATTAATAAACTGACCCTGGATGTTTATAAACTCCGGTATTAATCAACTCCTCCTAGATGGGTAAAAACTGCGGTATTAATAAATTGGCCCCAGAAGGCTATACACTCCGGTATTAGTAAACTGTCTCCCAGATGGGTATAAACTCCGGTATTAATAACGTGACCTCAGTTGTGTATAAACTCCGATAATAATAAGCTGACCCCAGATGGGTATAAACTCCAGTATTAATAAACTGACCCCCAGATGGGTATTAACTCCAGTATTAATAAACTGACCACAGATGGCTATAAACACCGGTAATAATAAACTGACACCCAGATGGTTATAATCGCCAGTATTAATAAATGACCCCAGATGGGTAAAAACTCAAGTATTAATAAACTGACACCAGATGAGTATAAACTCCGGTATTAATAAACTAACCACCAGATGTGTATCAGCTCCGATATTAATAAACTAACCCCCAGATTTGTGTAAACTCCACTATTAATAAACTAACCCCAGATGGCTATAAACTCCAGTATTAATAAACTGACTCCCAGATGGGTATAAACTCCCGTATTAATTAACTGACCCCCAGATGGGTATAAACTGCGGTATTAATAAATTGAACCCCTGATGGGTATTAACTCCGGTATTAATAAACTGACCCCCAGATAGGTATAAACTCCAGTATTAATAAATTGACCCAGATGTGTATAAACTCCGGTATTAATAAACTGACCCCCAGATGGGTATAAACTCCAGTATCAATAAACTGACCCCAGATGGGTGCGAACTCCGCTATTAATAAACTGACCCCGAGATCGGTATAAACTCCGGTATTAATAAACTGCCTCCCAGATGGTTATAAACTGCAGTATTATTAAACTGATCCCGAGATTGGTATAATCTCCGGTATTAATAAACTGATCCCAGATGGGTATAACCTCCGGTCTTAATAAACTGACACCCTTTGGGTAAAAATTCCATTATTAATAAACTGACCCCGAGATGGGTATAAAATCCAGTATTAATAAACTGACCCCGAGATGGGTATAAACTCCGGTATTAATAAACTGACCCGCAAATGGGTATAAACTCCGGTATCAATAAACTGACCCCAGATGGTTGCGAACTCCGCTGTTAATAAACTGACCCCGAGATGGGTATAAACTCCGGTATTAATAAATTGACTCCCAGATGGGTATAAACTGCAGTATTAATAAACTGACCCCGAGATGGGAATAAACTCCAGTATTAATAAACTGACCCCAGATGGGTATAATCACCGGTATTAATAAACAGACTCCAAATGGGTATAAACTCCAGTGTTAATAAACTGACCCCAGATGGGTACAGGCTCCGGTATTAATAAACTGACCCCAGATGGGTACAAACTCCGGTATTAATAAATGACCCTCGATGTGTATAAACTCCAGTATTAATAAACTGACCCTGGATGTGTATAAACTCCAGTGTTAATAAACTCATCCCAGATTGGTATAAACTCCGGTGTTAATAAACTGACACCAGATGGGTACAATCTCCAGTATTAATAAACTGACCCTCGATGGGTATAAACTCCGGTATGAATAAGCTGACTCACAGATGGGTATAAGCTCCGGTATAAATAAACTGACCCCAGATGGCTATAACCTCTTTTATTAATAAACTGACCGCAGATGGGAATAAACTCCGCTATTAATAAACTGACACAAGGTGGGTATAAACTCCGGTATCAATAAACTCACACTAGATGAGTAAAAACTGCGGTATTAATAAACTGACCCCAGAAGGCTCTAAACTCCAGTGTTAATAAACTGTCCCCCAGATGGGTATCAACTCCGGCAGTAATAATCTGACCTCAGATGGGTATAAACTCCGGTATTAATAAACTGACTCCCAGATTGGTATAATCTCCGGTATTAATTAACTGACCCCCAGATGGGTATAAACTCCGTTATTAATAAATTGACACCCTTATGGGTATGAACTCCGGTATTAATAAACTGACCCCCAGAGGGGTATAAACTCCGGTGTTAATAAACTGACCCCCAGAGGGGTATAAACTCCGGTGTTAATAAACTGAGCCCAGATGGGTACAAACTCCGGTATAAATAAACTGACCACCAGATGGGAATAAACTCCGGTATTAATTAACTGACCCCAGGTGGGTATAAACTTCGGTATGAATAAACTGATCCCAGATGGGTATAAACTCCGGTATTAATAAACAGACCCAAGTTGGGTAAAAACACCGGAATTAATAAACTGACCCGAGACGGGTATAAACTCCGGTATAAATAAACTGACCACCAGATGGGAATAAACTACGGTATTAATTAACTGACCCAAGTTGGGTAAAAACACCAGTATTAATAAACTGAACCCCAGATGGGTATAAACTCCGGTATTCATAATCTGACCCACGATGTGTTTAATCTCCGGTATTAATAAACTGACCCACGATGTGTATAAGCTCCGGTATTAATAAACTGACCCCCCATGAGTATAAACTCAGTTATTAATAAATCACCCCAGATGGGTAAAAACTCCGCTATTATTAAACTGACTCCCCATGTGTATAAACTCCGGTATTAATAAACTGACCACAGATGGGTATATACTCCAGTATTAATAAACTGAATCCAGATGGGTATAAACTCCGGTATTAATTAACTGAACCCAGATGGGTATAAACTCCGGTCTTAATAAACTGAACCTGCTTGGGTAAAAACTCCAGTATTAATAAACTGACTCCCAGATGGGTATAAACTCCCGTATTAATTAACTGACCCCCAGATGGGTATAAACTGCGGTATTAATAAATTGAAACCCTGATGGGTATTAACTCCCGGATTAATAAACTGACCCCGAGATCGGTATAAACTCCGATATTAATAAACTGACCCCCAGATAGGTATAAACTCCAGTATTAATAAACTGACCCAGATGTGTATAATCTCCGGTATTAATAAACTGACCCCCAGATGGGTATAAACTCCAGTAGCAATAAACTGACCCCAGATGGGTGCGAACTCCGCTATTAATAAACTGACCCCGAGATCGGTATAAACTCCGGTATTAATAAACTGCCTACCAGATGGTTATAAACTGCAGTATTAATAAACTGATCCCGAGATGGGTATAATCTCCGGTATTAATAAACTGATCCCAGATGGGTATAACCTCCGGTCTTAATAAACTGTCACCCCTTGGGTAAAAATTCCATTATTAATAAACTGACCCCGAGATGGGTAAAAAATCCAGTATTAATAAACTGACCCAGATGGGTATAAACTCCGGTATCAATAAACTGATCCCAGATGGTTGTGAACTCCGCTGTTAATAAACTGACCCCGAGATGGGTATAAACTCCGGTATTAATAAACTGACTCCCAGATGGGTATAAACTGCAGTATTAATAAAGTGACCCCAGATGGTTATAAACTCCGGGATTAATAAAGTGACCCTCGATGTGTATAAACTCCGGTATTATTAAACTGACCCCAGATGGGTATAATCTCCGGTATTAATAAACTGACCCCAGATGGGTATAAACTCCAGTATTAATAAACTGAACCCAATGGGTACAAACTCCGGTATTAATAAACTGACCCCAGATGTCTACAAACACTGGTATTAATAAAGTGATCCTCGATGTGTATAAACTCCAGTATTAATAAACTGACCCTGGATGTTTATAAACTCCGGTATTAATCAACTCCTCCTAGATGGGTAAAAACTGCGGTATTAATAAATTGGCCCCAGAAGGCTATACACTCCGGTATTAGTAAACTGTCTCCCAGATGGGTATAAACTCCGGTATTAATAACGTGACCTCAGTTGTGTATAAACTCCGATAATAATAAGCTGACCCCAGATGGGTATAAACTCCAGTATTAATAAACTGACCCCCAGATGGGTATTAACTCCAGTATTAATAAACTGACCACAGATGGCTATAAACACCGGTAATAATAAACTGACACCCAGATGGTTATAATCGCCAGTATTAATAAATGACCCCAGATGGGTAAAAACTCAAGTATTAATAAACTGACACCAGATGAGTATAAACTCCGGTATTAATAAACTAACCACCAGATGTGTATCAGCTCCGATATTAATAAACTGACCCCCAGATTTGTGTAAACTCCACTATTAATAAACTAACCCCAGATGGCTATAAACTCCAGTATTAATAAACTGACTCCCAGATGGGTATAAACTCCCGTATTAATTAACTGACCCCCAGATGGGTATAAACTGCGGTATTAATAAATTGAACCCCTGATGGGTATTAACTCCGGTATTAATAAACTGACCCCCAGATAGGTATAAACTCCAGTATTAATAAATTGACCCAGATGTGTATAAACTCCGGTATTAATAAACTGACCCCCAGATGGGTATAAACTCCAGTATCAATAAACTGACCCCAGATGGGTGCGAACTCCGCTATTAATAAACTGACCCCGAGATCGGTATAAACTCCGGTATTAATAAACTGCCTCCCAGATGGTTATAAACTGCAGTATTATTAAACTGATCCCGAGATTGGTATAATCTCCGGTATTAATAAACTGATCCCAGATGGGTATAACCTCCGATCTTAATAAACTGACACCCTTTGGGTAAAAATTCCATTATTAATAAACTGACCCCGAGATGGGTATAAAATCCAGTATTAATAAACTGACCCCGAGATGGGTATAAACTCCGGTATTAATAAACTGACCCGCAAATGGGTATAAACTCCGGTATCAATAAACTGACCCCAGATGGTTGCGAACTCCGCTGTTAATAAACTGACCCCGAGATGGGTATAAACTCCGGTATTAATAAATTGACTCCCAGATGGGTATAAACTGCAGTATTAATAAACTGACCCCGAGATGGGAATAAACTCCAGTATTAATAAACTGACCCCAGATGGGTATAATCACCGGTATTAATAAACAGACTCCAAATGGGTATAAACTCCAGTGTTAATAAACTGACCCCAGATGGGTAAAGGCTCCGGTATTAATAAACTGACCCCAGATGGGTACAAACTCCGGTATTAATAAATGACCCTCGATGTGTATAAACTCCAGTATTAATAAACTGACCCTGGATGTGTATAAACTCCAGTGTTAATAAACTCATCCCAGATTGGTATAAACTCCGGTGTTAATAAACTGACACCAGATGGGTACAATCTCCAGTATTAATAAACTGACCCTCGATGGGTATAAACTCCGGTATGAATAAGCTGACTCACAGATGGGTATAAGCTCCGGTATAAATAAACTGACCCCAGATGGCTATAACCTCTTTTATTAATAAACTGACCGCAGATGGGAATAAACTCCGCTATTAATAAACTGACACAAGGTGGGTATAAACTCCGGTATCAATAAACTCACACTAGATGGGTAAAAACTGCGGTATTAATAAACTGACCCCAGAAGGCTCTAAACTCCAGTGTTAATAAACTGTCCCCCAGATGGGTATCAACTCCGGCAGTAATAATCTGACCTCAGATGGGTATAAACTCCGGTATTAATAAACTGACTCCCAGATTGGTATAATCTCCGGTATTAATTAACTGACCCCCAGATGGGTATAAACTCCGTTATTAATAAATTGACACCCTTATGGGTATGAACTCCGGTATTAATAAACTGACCCCCAGAGGGGTATAAACTCCGGTGTTAATAAACTGACCCCCAGAGGGGTATAAACTCCGGTGTTAATAAACTGAGCCCAGATGGGTACAAACTCCGGTATAAATAAACTGACCACCAGATGGGAATAAACTCCGGTATTAATTAACTGACCCCAGGTGGGTATAAACTTCGGTATGAATAAACTGATCCCAGATGGGTATAAACTCCGGTATTAATAAACAGACCCAAGTTGGGTAAAAACACCGGAATTAATAAACTGACCCGAGACGGGTATAAACTCCGGTATAAATAAACTGACCACCAGATGGGAATAAACTACGGTATTAATTAACTGACCCAAGTTGGGTAAAAACACCAGTATTAATAAACTGAACCCCAGATGGGTATAAACTCCGGTATTCATAATCTGACCCACGATGTGTTTAATCTCCGGTATTAATAAACTGACCCACGATGTGTATAAGCTCCGGTATTAATAAACTGACCCCCCATGAGTATAAACTCAGTTATTAATAAATCACCCCAGATGGGTAAAAACTCCGCTATTATTAAACTGACTCCCCATGTGTATAAACTCCGGTATTAATAAACTGACCACAGATGGGTATATACTCCAGTATTAATAAACTGAATCCAGATGGGTATAAACTCCGGTATTAATTAACTGAACCCAGATGGGTATAAACTCCGGTCTTAATAAACTGAACCTGCTTGGGTAAAAACTCCAGTATTAATAAACTGACTCCCAGATGGGTATAAACTCCCGTATTAATTAACTGACCCCCAGATGGGTATAAACTGCGGTATTAATAAATTGAAACCCTGATGGGTATTAACTCCCGGATTAATAAACTGACCCCGAGATCGGTATAAACTCCGATATTAATAAACTGACCCCCAGATAGGTATAAACTCCAGTATTAATAAACTGACCCAGATGTGTATAATCTCCGGTATTAATAAACTGACCCCCAGATGGGTATAAACTCCAGTAGCAATAAACTGACCCCAGATGGGTGCGAACTCCGCTATTAATAAACTGACCCCGAGATCGGTATAAACTCCGGTATTAATAAACTGCCTACCAGATGGTTATAAACTGCAGTATTAATAAACTGATCCCGAGATGGGTATAATCTCCGGTATTAATAAACTGATCCCAGATGGGTATAACCTCCGGTCTTAATAAACTGACACCCCTTGGGTAAAAATTCCATTATTAATAAACTGACCCCGAGATGGGTAAAAAATCCAGTATTAATAAACTGACCCAGATGGGTATAAACTCCGGTATCAATAAACTGATCCCAGATGGTTGTGAACTCCGCTGTTAATAAACTGACCCCGAGATGGGTATAAACTCCGGTATTAATAAACTGACTCCCAGATGGGTATAAACTGCAGTATTAATAAAGTGACCCCAGATGGTTATAAACTCCGGGATTAATAAAGTGACCCTCGATGTGTATAAACTCCGGTATTATTAAACTGACCCCAGATGGGTATAATCTCCGGTATTAATAAACTGACCCCAGATGGGTATAAACTCCAGTATTAATAAACTGAACCCAATGGGTACAAACTCCGGTATTAATAAACTGACCCCAGATGTCTACAAACACTGGTATTAATAAAGTGATCCTCGATGTGTATAAACTCCAGTATTAATAAACTGACCCTGGATGTTTATAAACTCCGGTATTAATCAACTCCTCCTAGATGGGTAAAAACTGCGGTATTAATAAATTGGCCCCAGAAGGCTATACACTCCGGTATTAGTAAACTGTCTCCCAGATGGGTATAAACTCCGGTATTAATAACCTGACCTCAGTTGTGTATAAACTCCGATAATAATAAGCTGACCCCAGATGGGTATAAACTCCAGTATTAATAAACTGACCCCCAGATGGGTATTAACTCCAGTATTAATAAACTGACCACAGATGGCTATAAACACCGGTAATAATAAACTGACACCCAGATGGTTATAATCGCCAGTATTAATAAATGACCCCAGATGGGTAAAAACTCAAGTATTAATAAACTGACACCAGATGAGTATAAACTCCGGTATTAATAAACTAACCACCAGATGTGTATCAGCTCCGATATTAATAAACTGACCCCCAGATTTGTGTAAACTCCACTATTAATAAACTAACCCCAGATGGCTATAAACTCCAGTATTAATAAACTGACTCCCAGATGGGTATAAACTCCCGTATTAATTAACTGACCCCCAGATGGGTATAAACTGCGGTATTAATAAATTGAACCCCTGATGGGTATTAACTCCGGTATTAATAAACTGACCCCGAGATCGGTATAAACTCCGGTATTAATAAACTGACCCCCAGATAGGTATAAACTCCAGTATTAATAAATTGACCCAGATGTGTATAAACTCCGGTATTAATAAACTGACCCCCAGATGGGTATAAACTCCAGTATCAATAAACTGACCCCAGATGGGTGCGAACTCCGCTATTAATAAACTGACCCCGAGATCGGTATAAACTCCGGTATTAATAAACTGCCTCCCAGATGGTTATAAACTGCAGTATTATTAAACTGATCCCGAGATTGGTATAATCTCCGGTATTAATAAACTGATCCCAGATGGGTATAACCTCCGGTCTTAATAAACTGACACCCTTTGGGTAAAAATTCCATTATTAATAAACTGACCCCGAGATGGGTATAAAATCCAGTATTAATAAACTGACCCCGAGATGGGTATAAACTCCGGTATTAATAAACTGACCCGCAAATGGGTATAAACTCCGGTATCAATAAACTGACCCCAGATGGTTGCGAACTCCGCTGTTAATAAACTGACCCCGAGATGGGTATAAACTCCGGTATTAATAAATTGACTCCCAGATGGGTATAAACTGCAGTATTAATAAACTGACCCCGAGATGGGAATAAACTCCAGTATTAATAAACTGACCCCAGATGTGTATAATCACCGGTATTAATAAACAGACTCCAAATGGGTATAAACTCCAGTGTTAATAAACTGACCCCAGATGGGTACAGGCTCCGGTATTAATAAACTGACCCCAGATGGGTACAAACTCCGGTATTAATAAATGACCCTCGATGTGTATAAACTCCAGTATTAATAAACTGACCCTGGATGTGTATAAACTCCAGTGTTAATAAACTCATCCCAGATTGGTATAAACTCCGGTGTTAATAAACTGACACCAGATGGGTACAATCTCCAGTATTAATAAACTGACCCTCGATGGGTATAAACTCCGGTATGAATAAGCTGACTCACAGATGGGTATAAGCTCCGGTATAAATAAACTGACCCCAGATGGCTATAACCTCTTTTATTAATAAACTGACCGCAGATGGGAATAAACTCCGCTATTAATAAACTGACACAAGGTGGGTATAAACTCCGGTATCAATAAACTCACACTAGATGGGTAAAAACTGCGGTATTAATAAACTGACCCCAGAAGGCTCTAAACTCCAGTGTTAATAAACTGTCCCCCAGATGGGTATCAACTCCGGCAGTAATAATCTGACCTCAGATGGGTATAAACTCCGGTATTAATAAACTGACTCCCAGATTGGTATAATCTCCGGTATTAATTAACTGACCCCCAGATGGGTATAAACTCCGTTATTAATAAATTGACACCCTTATGGGTATGAACTCCGGTATTAATAAACTGACCCCCAGAGGGGTATAAACTCCGGTGTTAATAAACTGACCCCCAGAGGGGTATAAACTCCGGTGTTAATAAACTGAGCCCAGATGGGTACAAACTCCATTATTAATAAACTGACCCCGAGATGGGTATAAACTCCGCTATTAATAAACTGACTCCCAGATGGGTATAAACTGCAGTATTAATAAACTGACCCAGATGGGTATAAACTCCGGTATTAATAAACTGACCCCCAGATGGGTATAAACTCCGGTATCAATAAACTGACCCCAGATGGGTGCGAACTCTGCTATTAATAAACTGACCCCGAGATGGGTATAAACTCCGCTATTAATAAACTGACTCTCAGATGGGTATAAACTGCAGTATTAATAAACTGACCCCGAGATGGGTATAAACTCTGGTATTAATAAACTGACCCCAGATGGGTATAATCTGTGGCGTTAGTAAACTGACCCCAGATGGGTATAAACTCCAGCATTAATAAACTGACCCCAGATGGGTACAAACTCCGGTATTAATAAACTGACCCCAGATGGGAACAAAGCCCGGTATTAATAAATTGACCCTCGATGTAAATAAACTCCAGTATTAATAAACTGACACTGGATGTGTATAAACTCCGGTATTAATGAATTGACACCAGATGGGTACAACCTCCATTATTAATAAACTGACCCTCGATGGGTATAAACTCCGGTATGAATAAGCTGACTCACAGATGTGTATAAACTCCGGTATAAGTAAACTGACCCCAGATGGCTATAACCTCTGGTATTATTAAACTGACCCCAGGTGGGAATAAACTCCGATATTAATTAACTGACCTCAGATGGGAATAAACTCCGCTATTAATAAACTGACACAAGATGGGTATAAACTCCGGTATTAATAATCTGGCACAAGATGGTTCTAAACGCCGATATTAATAAACTGCCACCATATGGGTATAAACTCCGGTATTAATAAACTGACCCCGAGATGAGTATAAACTACGGTATTAATAAACAGCCCCCCGCAGATGAGTGTAAACTCCGGTATTAATAAATTGACCCCCGATGGGTATATTGTCCAGTATTAATTAACTGACCCTCAGATGGCAATAAACTCTGGTTTAATAAACTCACGTCAGATGTGTGTAAACTCCGGAACTAATTAACTAACCACCAGATGTGTATCAACTCCGGTATTAATAAACACATCCCAGATTGGTATAAATTCCAGTATTAATAAACAGACCCCAAATGAGTACAATCTCCAATATTATTAAACTGACCCTCGATGTGTATAAACTCCGGTATTAATAAATTGACACCAGATGGCTCTAAACTCTGGCATTAATAAACTGACACCAGATGAGTATAAACTCCGGTATTATTAAACTGACACCAGCAGAGTTTCAACTCCGGAATCAATAAACTAACCACCCATGAGTATAATCTCCGGTATTAATATACTCACCCTAGATGGGTAAAAACTGCGGTATTAATAAACTGATCCCAGAAGGCTATGCACTCCGGTATTAATAAATTGTACCCCAGATGGGTATGAACTCCGGTATTAATAAACTGACCCCAGATGGGTATAAACTCCGATATTAATAAGCTGATCCCCAGATGTGTATAAACTCCGGTATTAATCAACTAACCACCAGATGTGCGTATACTGCCATATGTAAAAACTGACCCCCAGATGGGTATAAACTCCACGAGTAATAAACTAACCTCAGATGGGTATAAACACCGGTATTAATAAACTGACCCCGAGATTGGTATAAGCTCCAGTATTAATAAACTGGCCACAGATGGCTATAAACTCCGATATTAATAAACTGACCCCCAGATGGTTATAAACTCCAGTATTAATAAATGACCGCAGATGGGTATAAACTCCAGTATTAATAAACTGACCCACGATGGGTAAAAACTCCAGCATTAATAAACTGACCCCCAGATGGGTATAAACTCCAGTGTTAATAAACTGACCCCCAGATGGGTATAAACTCCGGTATTAATAAACTGAACCTCAGATGGCTATAAACTCTGATATTAGTAAACTGACACCCAGACGGGTATAAACTCCGGTATTAATAAACTGAACCCAGATGGGTGCGAACTCTGTTTTAATAAACTAACTCCGAGAAACTGCGGTATTAATAAATTGACTCCCAGATGGGTATAAACTGCAGTATTAATAAACTGACTCCAGATGGGTATAAACTCCGGGATTAATAAAGTGACACTCGATATGTATAACCACCAGTATTATTAAACTGACCCCAGATGGGTATAATCTCCGGTATTAATAAACTGACCCCAGATGGGTACAAACTCCGGTATTTATAAACTGACCCCAGATGTGTACAAACTCCGGTATTAATAAAGTGACCCTCGATGTGTATAAACTCCATTATTAATAAACAGACCCTCGATGGGAATAAACTCCGATATTAATTTACTGAGCTCAGATGGGTATAAACTCCGCTATTAATAAGCTGACACAAGATGGGTATAAACCCCGGTTTTAATAAACTGACACCAGATGTGTATAAACTCCGGTATTAATAAACTGCCACCATATGGGTATAAACCCGGTATTAATAAACTAAACCCCAGATAAGTATAAACTACGGTAGTAATAAACTGGCCTCCAGATGAGTATAAACTCCGGTATAAATAAATTGACCGCCGATGGGTAAATTCTCCAGTATTAATAAACTGACCCTCAGATGGCTATAAACTCCGGTATTAATAAACTAAAAAGCAGATGTTTATAAACTCCGGTATTAATAAACACATCCCAGATTGGTATAAACTCCGGTATTAATAAACTGACCCCAAATGTGAACAACCTCCAATATTAGTAAACTGACCCTCGATGGGTATAAACTCTGGTATTAATATGCTGACCCACAGATGTGTTTAAACTCCGGTATCAATAAATTGACCCCAGATGGCGATAAACTCTAGTATTAATAAACTGACACCAGATGAGTATAAACTCCGGTATTATTAAACTGACAGCAGCAGAGTTTCAACTCCGGTATCAATAAACTAACCACCCATGAGTATAAACTCCGGTATTAATAAGCTCACCCTAGATGGGTAAAAACTGCGGTATTAATAAACTGATCCCAGAAGGCTATGAACTCCGGTATTAATAAATTGTCACCCAGATGGGTATGAACTCAGGTATTAATAATCTTACCTCAGTTGGGTATAAACTCCGGTATTAATAAGCTGAACCCAGATGGGTATAAACTCCGATATTATTAAGCTGACCCCCAGATGTGTATAAACTCTGGTATTAATAAACTAACCACCAGATGTGCGTAAACTGCCAGATGTAAAAACTGACCCCCAGATGGGTATAAACTCCACTATTAATAAACGAACCTCAGATGGGTATAAACACCGGTATTAATAAACTGACCCCCAGATGGTTATAAACTCCAGTATTAATAAATGACCGCAGATGGGTATAAACTCCAGTATTAATAAACTGACACCAGATGAGTATAAACTCTGGTATTAATAAACTGACACCAGACGGGTAAAAACTCCAGTATTAATAAAATGACCCACGACGTGTATAAATTCCGGAATTAATAAAATGAGCCCCCATGAGTATACACTCCGGTATTCATAAACTCACCCCACATGGGTAAATATCGCGGTATTAATAAACTGACTCCCAGATGGGAATAAACTCCGGTATTAATTAACTGGCACCCAGATGGGTATAAACTCCGGTATTAATAAACTGATCCCAGATGGATATAAACTCCAGTATTAATAACGTGACCCAAGTTGGGTAATAACACCGGTATTAATAAACTGACCCCCAGATTGGTATAAACTCCGGTATTAATAAACTGACCCCCAGATTGGTATAAACTCCGGTATTAATAAACTGACCCACAATGTGTTAAATCTCCGGTATTAGTAAACTGACCGACGATGTGTATAAACTCCGGTATTAAAAACTGACACCTCATGAGTATAAAATCCGGTATTAATAAATCACCCCAGATGGGTAAAAACTCCTCTAATATTAAACTGACCACCCATGAGTATATACTCCGGTATTAATAAACTGACCACAGATGGGTATAAACTCCATTATTAATAAACTGACCCCCATTTGGGTATAAATTCCCGTATTAATGAACTGACCCCCAGATGGGTATAAACTCCCGTATTAATAAACTGACCCCAGATGGATATAAACTCCGGTATTAATAAACTGACACCAGATGGGTATAAACTCCCGTATTAATAAACTGACTCCAGATGGATAAAAACTCTGGTATTAATAAACTGACTCCCAAATGGTTATAAACTCCGGTATTAATTAATTGACCCCCTGATGGGTATGAACTCCGGTATTAATAAACTGACCACCAGAGGGGTATAAACTCCGGTATTAATAAACTGACCCACGATGGGTAAAAACTCCAGCAATAATAAACTGACCCCCAGATGTGTATAAACTCCGCTATTAATAAACTGACCCCCAGATGGGTATCAACTCCGGTATTAATAAACTGAACCCCAGATGGCTATAAACTCTAATATTAGTAAACTGACCCCCAGATGGGTATAAGCTCCAGTATTAATAAACTGACCCCAGATGGGTGCGAACTCCGCTATTAATAAACTGACCCCGAGAAATTCCGGTAAACTGACTCCCAGATGGGTATAAACTGCAGTATTAATTAACTGACCCCACATGGGAATAAACTCCAGCATTAATAAACTGACCCCAGATGGGTACAAACTCCGGTATTAATAAACTTACCCCAGATGGGGACAAACTCCGTTATTAATAAAGTGACCCTGGATGTGTATAAACTCCAGTATTAATAAACTGACCCTGGATGTGTATAAACTCCGGTATTAACAAACACATCCCAGATTGGTATAAACTCCGGTATTAATAAACTGACACCAGATGGATACAATCTCCATGATTAATAAACAGACCCTCGAAGGGTATAAAATCCGGTATGAATAAGCTGACACAAAAATGGGTATAAACTCCGTTATAAATAAACTGACCCCAGATGGTTATAACCTCTGGTATTAATAAACTGAACCCAGATGGGTATAAACTCCGATATTAATTAACTGACCTCAGATGGGTATAAACTCCGCAATTAATAAACTGACACAAGATGGGTATAAACTCCGGTATTAATAATCTGACACCAGATGGGTATAAACTCCGGTATTAATAAACTGACCCCAGATGGGAATAAACTCCGGTATTAATTAACTGACCCCCAGATGGGTATAAACTGCGGTATTGATAATGTGACCCAAGTTGGGTAATAGTACCGGTATTAATAAACTGACCTCGAGATTGGTATAAACTCCGCTTTTAATGAACTGACCCACGATGTGTTAAATCTCCGCTATTAATAAACTGACCTACGATGTGTATAAACTCAGGTATTAACAAACTGACACCCCATGAGTATAAACTCCAGTATTAATAAATCACCCCAGATGGGTAAAAACTCCGGTATTAATAAACTGACCACAGATGGGTAAAAATTCCAGTATTAATAAACTGACCCCCATTTGGGTATAAATTCCCGTCTTAATAAACTGACCCCCAGATTTGTATTAACTCCCGTATTAATGAACTGACCCCAGGTGGGTATAAACTCCGGTATTAATAAACTGACACCAGATGGGTATGAACTCCGGTATTAATAAACTGACCCCCAGAGGGGTATAAACTCCCGTATTAATAAACTGACCCCCGATGGGTATGAACTCCGGTATTAATAAACTGACCCCCAGAGGGGTATAAACTCCGGTATTAATAAACTGACCCACAATGGCTAAACACTCCAGCATTAATAAACTGACCCCCAGATGGGTATAAACTCCGGTATTGATAATGTGTCCCAAGTTGGCTAATAGTACCGGTATTAATAAACTGACCCCCAGATTGGTATAAACTCCGGTATTAATGAACTGACCCACGATGTGTTAAATCTCCGCTATTAATAAACTGACCTACGATGGGTATAAACTCAGGTATGAATAAACTGACACCAGATGGGCATAAACTCCCGTATTAATAAACCGACCCCAGATGGGTATAAATTCCGGTATTAATAAACTGACACCAGATGGGTATAAACTCCGGTATTAATAAACTGACACCAGATGGGTATAAACTCCCGTAATAATAAACTGACCCCCTGATGGGTATGAACTCCGGTATTAATAAACTGACCCCCAGAGGGGTATAAACTCCGGTATTAATAAACTGACCCACAATGGCTAAACACTCCAGCATTAATAAACTGACGCCCAGATGGGTATAAACTCGGGTATTAATAAACTGACCCCCAGATGGGTATAAACTCTGGTATTAATAAACTGACGCCCAGATGGGTATAAAATCCGGGATTAATAAACTGACCCCCAAAAGGGTATAAACTCCAGTAATAATAAACTCAACCCAGATGGGTACTCACTCTGGTATCAATAAACTGACCCCAGTTGTGTGCGAACTCCGCTATTAATAAACTGACCCCGAGAATCTCCGGTATTAATAAACTGACTCCCAGATGGGTATAAACTGCAGTTTAATAAACTGACCCCAGATGGGTATAAAATCCAGGATTAATAAAGTGACTCTCGATGTGTATAAACACCAGTATTATTAAACTGACCCCAGATGGGTATAATCTCCGGTATTAATAAACTGACCCCAGATGGGAATACATTTCTGGTATTGCTAAACTGAGCCCAGATGGGTACAAACTCCGGTATTAATAAAGTGACCCTCGATGAGTATAAACTCCAGTATTAATAAACTGACACCAGATGGGTACAATCTCCATTATTAATAAACTGACCCTCGATGGGTATAAACTCCGGTATGAATAAGCTGACACAAAGATGGGAATAAACTCCGGTATAAATAAATTGACCCCAGATGGCTATAACCTCTGGTCTTAATAAACTGACCCCAGCTGTGAAAAAACTCCGATATTAATTAACTGACCTCAGATGGTTATAAACTCCGCTATTAATAAACAGACACAAGATGGGTATAAACTCTGGTATTAATAAACAGACACCAGATGGGTATAAACTCCGGTATTAATAAAACTGCCACCATATGGGTATAATCTCCGGTATTAATAAACTGACCCCCAGATGAGTATAAACTACGGTATTTATAAACTGCACCCCAGATGAGTATAACCTCCGGTATTAATAAATTGACCCCATATGGGTATATTCTCCAGTATCAATAAACTGACACTCAGATGGCTATAAACTCCGCTATTAATAAACACATACCAGATTGGCATAAACTCCGGTATTAATAAACGGACCTCAAATGTGTACAATCTCCAATATTAGTAAACTGACCCTCGATGGGTATAAACTCCGGTATTAATAAGCTTACCCACAGATGGGTTTAAACTCTGGTATTAATAAACTGACCCCAGATGGCTATAAACTCCAGTATTAATAAACTGACCCCAGATGGCTATAAACTCCGGTATGAATAATCTGACACCAGATGGGTATAAACTCCGGTATTAATAAACTGACCCCAGATGGGAATAAACTCCGGTATTAATTAACTGACCTCAGATGGTTATAAACTCCGCTATTAATAAACAGACACAAGATGGGTATAAACTCTGGTATTAATAAACAGACACCAGATGGGTATAAACTCCGGTATTAATAAAACTGCCACCATATGGGTATAATCTCCGGTATTAATAAACTGACCCCCAGATGAGTATAAACTACGGTATTTATAAACTGCACCCCAGATGAGTATAACCTCCGGTATTAATAAATTGACCCCATATGGTTATATTCTCCAGTATCAATAAACTGACACTCAGATGGCTATAACCTCCGGTATTAATAAACACATACCAGATTGGCATAAACTCCGGTATTAATAAACTGACCTCAAATGTGCACAATCTCCAATATTAGTAAACTGACCCTCGATGGGTATAAACTCCGGTATTAATAAGCTGACCCACAGATGGGTTTAAACTCTGGTATTAATAAACTGACCCCAGATGGCTATAAACTCCAGTATTAATAAACTGACCCCAGATGGCTATTAACTCCGGTATTAATAATCTGACACCAGATGGGTATAAACTCCGGTATTAATAAACTGACCCCAGATGGGAATAAACTCCGGTATTAATTAACTGACCCCCAGATGGGTATAAACTCCGGTATTGATAATGTGACCCAAGTTGGGTAATAGTACCGGTATTAATAAACTGACCTCGAGATTGGTATAAACTCCGGTATTAATGAACTGACCCACGATGTGTTAAATCTCCGCTATTAATAAACTGACCTACGATGTGTATAAACTCAGGTATTAACAAACTGACACCCCATGAGTATAAACTCCAGTATTAATAAATCACCCCAGATGGGTAAAAACTCCGGTATTAATAAACTGACCACAGATGGGTAAAAACTCCAGTATTAATAAACTGACCCCCATTTGGGTATAAATTCCCGTCTTAATAAACTGACCCCCAGATTTGTATTAACTCCCGTATTAATGAACTGACCCCAGATGGGTATAAGCTCCGGTATTAATAAACTGACACCAGATGGGTATGAACTCCGGTATTAATAAACTGACCCCCAGAGGGGTATAAACTCCGGTATTAATAAACTGGCCCACAATGGCTAAACACTCCAGCATTAATAAACTGACCCCCAGATGGGTATAAACTCCGGTATTAATGAACTGACCCACGATGTGTTAAATCTCCGCTGTTAATAAACTGACCTACGATGTGTATAAACTCAGGTATTAATAAACTGACACCAGATGGGTATAAACTCCCGTATTAATAAACTGACCCCAGATGGGTATAAACTCCGGTATTAATAAACTGACACCAGATGGGTATAAACTCCGGTATTAATAAACTGACACCAGATGGGTATAAACTCCCGTAATAATAAACTGACCCCCTGATGGGTATGAACTCCGGTATTAATAAACTGACCCCCAGAGGGGTATAAACTCCGGTATTAATAAACTGACCCACAATGGCTAAACACTCCAGCATTAATAAACTGACCCCCAGATGGGTATAAAATCCGGGATTAATAAACTGACCCCCAAAAGGGTATAAACTCCAGTAATAATAAACTCAAACCAGATGGCTACTCACTCTGGTATCAATAAACTGACCCCAGAAGCGTGCGAACTCCGCTATTAATAAACTGACCCCGAGAATCTCCGGTATTAATAAACTGACTCCCAGATGGGTATAAACTGCAGTTTAATAAACTGACCCCAGATGGGTATAAAATCCAGGATTAATAAAGTGAGTCTCGATGTGTATAAACACCAGTATTATTAAACTGAACCCAGATGGGTATAATCTCCGGTATTAATAAACTGACCCCAGATGGGAATGCATTTCTGGCATTGCTAAACTGAGCCCAGATGGGTACAAACTCCGGTATTAATAAAGTGACCCTCGATGAGTATAAACTCCAGTATTAATAAACTGACACCAGATGGGTACAATCTCCATTATTAATAAACTGACCCTCGATGGGTATAAACTCCGGTATGAATAAGCTGACACAAAGATGGGAATAAACTCCGGTATAAATAAATTGACCCCAGATGGCTTTAACCTCTGGTCTTACTAAACTGACCCCAGATGTGAAAAAACTCCGATATTAATTAACTGACCTCAGATGATTATAAACTCCGCTATTAATAAACAGACACAAGATGGGTATGAACTCTGTTATTAATAAACAGACACCAGATGGGTATAAACTCCGGTATTAATAAAACTGCCACCATATGGGTATAATCTCCGGTATTAATAAACTGACCCCCAGATGAGTATAAACTACGGTATTTATAAACTGCACCCCAGATGAGTATAACCTCCGGTATTAATAAATTGACCCCATATGGGTATATTCTCCAGTATCAATAAACTGACACTCAGATGGCTATAAACTCCGGTATTAATAAACACATACCAGATGGGTATAAACTCCGGTATTAATAAACTGACACCAGATGGGTATAAACTCCGGTATTAATAAACTGACACCAGATGGGTATAAACTCCCGTAATAATAAACTGACCCCCTGATGGGTATGAACTCCGGTATTAATAAACTGACCGCCAGAGGGGTATAAACTCCGGTATTAATAAACTGACCCACAATGGCTAAACACTCCAGCATTAATAAACTGACCACCAGATGGGTATAAACTCGGCTATTAATAAACTGACCCCCAGATGGGTATAAACTCTGGTATTAATAAACTGACACCCAGATGGGTATAAAATCCGGGATTAATAAACTGACCCCCAAAAGGGTATAAACTCCAGTAATAATAAACTCAACCCAGATGGGTACTCACTCTGGTATCAATAAACTGACCCCAGATGGGTGCGAACTCCGCTATTAATAAACTGACCCCGAGAATCTCCGGTATTAATAAACTGACTCCCAGATGGATATAAACTGCAGTTTAATAAACTGACCCCAGATGGGTATAAAATCCAGGATTAATAAAGTGAGTCTCGATGTGTATAAACACCAGTATTATTAAACTGACCCCAGATGGGTATAATCTCCGGTATTAATAAACTGACCCCAGATGGGAATGCATTTCTGGCATTGCTAAACTGAGCCCAGATGGGTACAAACTCCGGTATTAATAAAGTGACCCTCAATGAGTATAAACTCCAGTATTAATAAACTGACACCAGATGGGTACAATCTCCATTATTAATAAACTGACCCTCGATGGGTATAAACTCCGGTATGAATAAGCTGACACAAAGATGGGAATAAACTCCGGTATAAATAAATTGACCCCAGATGGCTTTAACCTCTGGACTTAATAAACTGACCCCAGATGTGAAAAAACTCCGATATTAATTAACTGACCTCAGATGGTTATAAACTCCACTATTAATAAACAGACACAAGATGGGTATAAACTCTGGTATTAATAAACAGACACCAGATGGGTATAAACTCCGGTATTAATAAAACTGCCACCATATGGGTATAATCTCCGGTATTAATAAACTGACCCCCAGATGAGTATAAACTACGGTATTTATAAACTGCACCCCAGATGAGTATAACCTCCGGTATTAATAAATTGACCCCATATGGGTATATTCTCCAGTATCAATAAACTGACACTCAGATGGCTATAAACTCCGGTATTAATAAACACATACCAGATTGGCATAAGCTCCGGTATTAATAAATTGACCTCAAATGTGTACAATCTCCAATATTAATAAACTGACCCTCGATGGGTATAAACTCCGGTATTAATAAGCTGACCCACAGGTGGGTTTAAACTCTGGTATTAATAAACTGACCCCAGATGACTATAAACTCCAGTATTAATAAACTGACCCCAGATGGCTATAAACTCCAGTATTAATAAACTGACACCAGATGAGTTTAAACTCCGGTATTAATAAACTGACACCAGAAGAGTTTCAACTCCGGTATCAATAAACTAACCCCCCATGAGTATAAACTCCGGTATTAATAAACTCACCCTAAATGGGTAGAAACTGCGGAATTAATAAACTGACCCCAGAAGGCTATAAACTCCGGTATTAATAAACTGACCCCAGATGGGAATAAACTCCGGTATTAATTAACTGACCCCCAGATGGGTATAAACTCCGGTATTGATAATGTGACCCAAGTTGGGTAATAGTACCGGTATTAATAAACTGACCTCGAGATTGGTATAAACTCCGGTATTAATGAACTGACCCACGATGTGTTAAATCTCCGCTATTAATAAACTGACCTACGATGTGTATAAACTCAGGTATTAACAAACTGACACCCCATGAGTATAAACTCCAGTATTAATAAATCACCCCAGATGGGTAAAAACTCCGGTATTAATAAACTGACCACAGATGGGTAAAAACTCCAGTATTAATAAACTGACCCCCATTTGGGTATAAATTCCCGTCTTAATAAACTGACCCCCAGATTTGTATTAACTCCCGTATTAATGAACTGACCCCAGATGGGTATAAACTCCGGTATTAATAAACTGACACCAGATGGGTATGAACTCCGGTATTAATAAACTGACACCTGATGGGTATAAACTCCTGTATTAATAAACTGACCCCCTAGATGGGTATGAACTCCGGTATTAATAAACTGACACCCAGAGGGGTATAAACTCCGGTATTAATAAACTGACCCACAATGGCTAAACACTCCAGCATTAATAAACTGACCCCCAGATGGGTATAAACTCCGGTATTGATAATGTGACCCAAGTTGGGTAATAGTACCGGTATTAATAAACTGACCCCCAGATTGGTATAAACTCCGGTATTAATGAACTGACCCACGATGTGTTAAATCTCCGCTATTAATAAACTGACCTACGATGTGTATAAACTCAGTTATTAATAAACTGACACCAGATGGGTATAAACTCCCGTATTAATAAACTGACCCCAGATGGGTATAAACTCCGGTATTAATAAACTGACACCAGATGGGTATAAACTCCGGTATTAATAAACTGACACCAGATGGGTATAAACTCCCGTAATAATAAACTGACCCCCTGATGGGTATGAACTCCGGTATTAATAAACTGACCGCCAGAGGGGTATAAACTCCGGTATTAATAAACTGACCCACAATGGCTAAACACTCCAGCATTAATAAACTGACCCCCAGATGGGTATAAACTCGGGTATTAATAAACTGAACCCCAGATGGGTATAAACTCTGGTATTAATAAACTGACCCCCAGATGGGTATAAAATCCGGGATTAATAAACTGACCCCCAAAAGGGTATAAACTCCAGTAATAATAAACTCAACCCAGATGGGTACTCACTCTGGTATCAATAAACTGACCCCAGATGGGTGCGAACTCCGCTATTAATAAACTGACCCCGAGAATCTCCGGTATTAATAAACTGACTCCCAGATGGGTATAAACTGCAGTTTAATAAACTGACCCCAGATGGGTATAAAATCCAGGATTAATAAAGTGACTCTCGATGTGTATAAACACCAGTATTATTAAACTGACCCCAGATGGGCATAATCTCCGGTATTAATAAACTGACCCCAGATGGGAATACATTTCTGGCATTGCTAAACTGACCCCAGATGGGTACAAACTCCGGTATTAATAAAGTGACCCTCGATGAGTATAAAATCCAGTATTAATAAACTGACACCAGATGGGTACAATCTCCATTATTAATAAACTGACCCTCGATGGGTATAAACTCCGGTATGAATAAGCTGACACAAAGATGGGAATAAACACCGGTATAAATAAATTGACCCCAGATGGCTATAACCTCTGGTCTTAATAAACAGACCCCAGATGTGAAAAAACTCCGATATTAATTAACTGACCTCAGATGGTTATAAACTCCGCTATTAATAAACAGACACAAGATGGGTATAAACTCTGGTATTAATAAACAGACACCAGATGGGTATAAACTCCGGTATTAATAAAACTGCCACCATATGGGTATAATCTCCGGTATTAATAAACTGACCCCCAGATGAGTATAAACTACGGTATTTATAAACTGCACCCCAGATGAGTATAACCTCCGGTATTAATAAATTGACCCCATATGGGTATATTCTCCAGTATCAATAAACTGACACTCAGATGGCTATAAACTCCGGTATTAATAAACACATACCAGATTGGCATAAACTCCGGTATTAATAAACTGACCTCAAATGTGCACAATCTCCAATATTAGTAAACTGACCCTCGATGGGTATAAACTCCGGTATTAATAAGCTGACCCACAGATGGGTTTAAACTCTGGTATTAATAAACTGACCCCAGATGGCTATAAACTCCAGTATTAATAAACTGACCCCAGATGGCTATTAACTCCGGTATTAATAATCTGACACCAGATGGGTATAAACTCCGGTATTAATAAACTGACCCCAGATGGGAATAAACTCCGGTATTAATTAACTGACCCCCAGATGGGTATAAACTCCGGTATTGATAATGTGACCCAAGTTGGGTAATAGTACCGGTATTAATAAACTGACCTCGAGATTGGTATAAACTCCGCTTTTAATGAACTGACCCACGATGTGTTAAATCTCCGCTATTAATAAACTGACCTACGATGTGTATAAACTCAGGTATTAACAAACTGACACCCCATGAGTATAAACTCCAGTATTAATAAATCACCCCAGATGGGTAAAAACTCCGGTATTAATAAACTGACCACAGATGGGTAAAAACTCCAGTATTAATAAACTGACCCCCATTTGGGTATAAATTCCCGTCTTAATAAACTGACCCCCAGATTTGTATTAACTCCCGTATTAATGAACTGACCAAGATGGGTATAAACTCCGGTATTAATAAACTGACACCAGATGGGTATGAACTCCGGTATTAATAAACTGACACCCAGAGGGGTATAAACTCCGGTATTAATGAACTGACCCACGATGTGTTAAATCTCCGCTATTAATAAACTGACCTACGATGTGTATAAACTCAGGTATTAATAAACTGACACCAGATGGGTATAAACTCCGGTATTAATAAACTGACACCAGATGGGTATAAACTCCGGTATTAATAAACTGACACCAGATGGGTATAAACTCCCGTAATAATAAACTGACCCCCTGATGGGTATGAACTCCGGTATTAATAAACTGACCGCCAGAGGGGTATAAACTCCGGTATTAATAAACTGACCCACAATGGCTAAACACTCCAGCATTAATAAACTGACCCCCAGATGGGTATACACTCTGGTATTAATAAACTGACCCCCAGATGGGTATAAAATCCGGGATTAATAAACTGACCCCCAAAAGGGTATAAACTCCAGTAATAATAAACTCAGCCCAGATGGGTACTCACTCTGGTATCAATAAACTGACCCCAGAAGCGTGCGAACTCCGCTATTAATAAACTGACTCCCAGATGGGTATAAACTGCAGTTTAATAAACTGACCCCAGATGGGTATAAAATCCAGGATTAATAAAGTGAGTCTCGATGTGTATAAACACCAGTATTATTAAACTGACCCCAGATGGGTATAATCTCCGGTATTAATAAACTGACTCCAGATGGGAATGCATTTCTGGCATTGCTAAACTGAGCCCAGATGGGTACAAACTCCGGTATTAATAAAGTGACCCTCGATGAGTATAAACTCCAGTATTAATAAACTGACACCAGATGGGTACAATCTCCATTATTAATAAACTGACCCTCGATGGGTATAAACTCCGGTATGAATAAGCTGACACAAAGATGGGAATAAACTCCGGTATAAATAAATTGACCCCAGATGGCTTTAACCTCTGGTCTTAATAAACTGACCCCAGATGTGAAAAAACTCCGATATTAATTAACTGACCTCAGATGGTTATAAACTCCGCTATTAATAAACAGACACAAGATGGGTATAAACTCTGGTATTAATAAACAGACACCAGATGGGTATAAACTCCGGTATTAATAAAACTGCCACCATATGGGTATAATCTCCAGTATTAACAAACTGACCCCCAGATGAGTATAAACTACGGTATTTATAAACTGCACCCCAGATGAGTATAACCTCCGGTATTAATAAATTGACCCCATATGGGTATATTCTCCAGTATCAATAAACTGACACTCAGATGGATATAAACTCCGGTATTAATAAACACATACCAGATTGGCATAAGCTCCGGTATTAATAAACTGACCTCAAATATGTGCAATCTCCAATATTAGTAAACTGACCCTCGATGGGTATAAACTCCGGTATTAATAAGCTGACCCACAGGTGGGTTTAAACTCTGGTATTAATAAACTGACCCCAGATGACTATAAACTCCAGTATTAATAAACTGACCCCAGATGGCTATAAACTCCAGTATTAATAAACTGACACCAGATGAGTTTAAACTCCGGTATTAATAAACTGACACCAGAAGAGTTTCAACTCCGGTATCAATAAACTAACCCCCCATGAGTATAAACTCCGGTATTAATAAACTCACCCTAAATGGGTAGAAACTGCGGAATTAATAAACTGACCCCAGAAGGCTATAAACTCCGGTATTAATAAACTGTCCCCCAGATGGGTATAAACTCCGGTATTAATAATCTGAAGTCAGTTGTGTACAAACTCCAGTATTAATAAACTGACCCCAGATGGGTATAAACTCCAGTATTAATAAACTAACAACCAGATGTGTATAAACTCCGATAGTAAGAAACTTACCCCCAGATGGGTATAAACGCCACTATTAATAAACTAACCCCAGATGGGTACAAACTCCGGTATTAATAAACTGACCCCCAGATAGGTATAACCTCCGGTATTAATCAACTCCTCCTAGATGGGTAAAATCTCCAGCATTAATAAACTAACCCCCAGATGGATATAAACTCCCGTATTATTAAACTGACCCCACATGGGTATAATCTCCGATATTAATAAACTGAATCCAGATGGGTATAAACTCTGGTATTAATAATCTGACACCAGATGGGTATAAAGTCCAGTATTAATAAACTGACCCCCAGATGGATAAAAACCCCGGTCTTAAGAAACTGACCCCACTTGGGTAAAAACTCCGGTAATACTATACTGACTCCCAGATGGGTATAAACTCCGGTATTAATAAACTGACCCCCAGAGGGGTATAAACTCTCGTATTAATAAACTGTCCCACGATGGGTAAAAACTCCAGTATTATTAAACTGACACCCAGATGGGTATAAACTCCGGTATTAATAAACTGAAACACTGATGGGTATAAGCTCTGGTATTAATAAACTGACCCCCAGAGGTGTATAAACTCTCGTATTAATAAACTGTCCCACGATGGGTAAAAACTCCAGTATTATTAAACTGACACCAAGATGGGTATAAACTCCGGTATTAATAAACTGAAACACTGATGGGTATAAGCTCTGGTATTAATAAACTGACCCCCAGATGGGTATAACTGACACAAGATGGGTTAAAACTCTGGTATGAATAAACAGAACCCAGATGTTTATAAACTCCGGTATTAATAAGCTGACACTCAGATGGGTATAAACTCCACAATAATAAACTGACAAACGATGGGTAAAAATTCTAGTATTAATAAAGTGACCCCCAGATGGGTATAAACTCTGGTAGTAATAAACAGACCCCCAGATGGTAATTAACTCTCCTATTAATAAACTGAACCGCAGATGGGTATAAACTCCAGTACTAATAAACTCACCCCAGATGGGTAAAAACTCCGGTATTGATATACTCACCCCAGCTGGGTATAAACTCCGTTATTAATAAACTGACCCCCAGATGGGTATAAACTCTGGTATTAATAAACTGACCCCCTGATGGGTATAAACTCTGGTATTAATAAACTGACCACAGATGGGTGTAAACTCCCATATTAATAAACTGACCACAGATGGGTATAAGCTCCGCTATTAATAAACTGAAGCTCAGATGGCTATAACCTCAGTATTAATAAACTCACCCCAGATGGTTAAAAACTCCAGTGTTAATAAACTGATCCCAGATGGGTATAAACAGCAGCATTAAGAAACTGAACCTAGATGGGTATAAACTCCGGTATAATAAACTCACCCCAGGTGGGTATCAACTCCGGTATTAATAAACTGACACCAGATGGGTATAAACTCCGGTATTAATAAACTGACACCCAGATGGGTATAACCTCCATTATTAATAAGCTGGCCGGCAAATGAGTATAAACTCCTGTATTAATTAACTGACCCCCAGATGGGTATAAACTCCGGTATTAATAACGTGACCGCAGATGGGTATAAACTCCAGTATTAATAAACTGAACACAGCTGGGTGTATACTCCGGTATTAATTAACTGACACCCAGACGGGTATAATCTCCGGTATTAATAAACTCACTCCTGATGGGTTAAAACTCCGGTATTAATAACCTGACCCCAGATGGGTATAAATTCCAGTATTAATAAACTGGCTGGCAGATGAGTATAAACTCCGGTATTGAAAAACTGACCCCAGATGGGTATAAACTCCAGTATTAATAAGCTGACCACAGATGGGTATAAACTCTGCAATAAATAAACTAACCCTCAGATAGCTATAAACTCTGGTATTAATAAACTAACCTCAGATGGGTAAAAACTCCAGTATTAATAAACTGACGCCAGATGGGTATAAACTCCGGAATTAATAAACTGACACCAGATGGGTATAAGGTCCGGTATTAATAAATTGACACCAGATTGGTATAAACTCCAGTATTAATAAACTGACCCCCAGATTGGTATAAACTCCAGAATTAATAAACTGAACCCAGATGGGTATAAATTCCAGTATTAATTAACTGAGACCAGGTGAGTATAAACTCCGATAATAATAAACTGACCTCCAGATGGGTATAAACACTGGTATTAATAAAGTGTCCCCCAGATGGGTATAAACTCTGCTATTACTAACCTGACACCCGATGGGTATAAACTCCGATATTAATAAACAGACACCAGATGAGTATAAGCTCCGGTATTAATAAACTGACACCAGATGAGTATAAACTCCGCAATTCATAAGCTAACCCCGCATGAGTATAAACTCCAGTATTAATGAACTCACCCCAGACGGGTAAAAACTACGGTATTAATAAACTGTCCCCCAGATGGGTATAAACTCCGGTATTAATAAACTGACAGCAGATGGATATAAACTCCAATATTAATACACAGGCCGGCAGATGAATATAAACTCCGGGATTATTAAACTGACCCCCAGATGGGTATAAACTCCGGTATTAATAAACTGACCCCAGTAGGTTATAAACTCCAGTATTAATAAACTGAATCAAGATGGGTATAAACTCCGGTATTAATAAACTGACACCAGATGCGTATAAACTCCCTTATTAATGAACTGACCCCCAGATGGGTATAAACTCCCGTATTATTAAACTGACCCCCAGATGGGTATAAACATCGGTCTTAATAAACTGACACCCCTTGGGTAAAAACTCCGGTATTAATAAATTGACTCCAAGATGGGTATAAACTCTGGTATTAGTAAACTGACCCCCAGATGGGTATAAACTCCGGTATTAATAAATTGATCCCCTGATGGGTATGAACTCCGGTATTAATAAACTGACCCCCAGAGGGGTATAAACTCCGGTATTAATAAACTGACTCACGATGGGTAAAAACTCCGGTATTAATAACCTGACCCCCAGATGGGTATAAACTCTGGTTTTAACAGACTTAACCCCTGATGGGTATAAGCTCCGGTATTAATAAACTGACCCCAGATGGGTATAAACTCTGGTATTAATAAACTGACACAAGATGGGTTAAAACTCCGGCATTAATAAACAGACTCCAGATGGGTATAAACTCCGGTATTAATAAGCTGTCCCTCAGATGGGTATAAAAACCCTTATTAATAAACTGACCACCAGATGGGTATAAACTCCGGTATTAATAAACTGACGACCAGATGGGTATAAACACCGATATTAATAAACTGACTCCAAGATGGGTCTATACTCTGGTATTTATATATTGACCCCCTGAAGGGTAATAACTGCGGCATTAATAATCTGACCCCCAGAGGGATATAAACTCTGGTATTAATAAACTGACCCCCAGATGTGTATAAACTCCGGTATTAAAAAACTGAACCCCTGATGGGTATAAGCTCCGGAATTAATAAACTGACCCCCAGATGGTTATATATTCTGGTATTAATAAACTGACACAAGATGGGTTAAAACTCCGGTATTAATAAACAGACCTCTGATGGGTATTAACTCCAGTATAAATAAGTTGACCCTCAGATGGGTATAAACTCCGCAATAAAAAACTGACACACGATGGGTAAAAATTCCAGTATTAATTAACTGACCCCCAGATGGGTATAAACTCCAGTATTAATAAACTCACCCCAGATAGGTAAAAACTCATGTATTAATATACTCACCCCAGCTGGGTATAAACTCCGGTATTAATAAACTGAACCCAGATGTGTATAAGCTCTGGTATTAATAAACTGACCCGCAGATGGGTATAAAATCCGGTATTAATAAACTGAGCCCAGATGGATACAAACTCCATTATTAATAAACTGACCCCCAGATGGGTATAAACTCCAGTATTAAAAAACGGCCCCCAGATGGGTATAAACTCCGGTATTAATAAACTGACCCCCAGATGGGTATAAACTCCGGTATGAATAAACTGACCCCAGATGGGTACAAACTCTGGTATTAATAAACTGACCCCCAGATGGGTACAAACTCAGGTATTAATAAACTGAACCCAGATGGGTAAAAACTCCGTTATTAATAAACTGAATCCCAGATGGGAATAAAAACCAGTATTAATAAACTGACCCCAGTTGAGTATAATCTCCATTATTAATAAAGTGACCCTCGATGTGTATAAACTCCGGTATTATTAAACTGACCCCAGATGTGTATAATCTCCGGTATTAGTAAACTGTTCACAGATGGGTACAAACTCCGGTATTAATAAACTGACCCTCGATGTGTATAAACGCCAGTATTAATAAACTGACCCACGATGTGAATAAAGTCTAGTATTAATAAACTGACGGCAAACCGGCAGCAGTGAGTGAGGAGCAGCCCGACCAGAGCGGGCCTGCGTGGGAACACTGAGCATCGGCAGCAGTGGGAAACTGGCGGCATTGAGTGAGGAGCAGCCTTACCAGAGTGGGCCTGAGTGGGAACACTGAGCATCGGCGGCAGTTGGAACCCGGCGGCAGTGAGTGAGGAGCAGCCCGACCAGAGCGGGCCTCCGTGGGAACGCTGAGCATCGGCGGCAGTTGGATACCGGCGGCAGTGAGTGAGGAGCAGCCTGACCAGAGCGGGCCTGCGTGGGAACACTGAGCATCGGCGGCAGTTGGAAACCGGCGGCAGTGAGTGAGGAGCAGCCCGACCAGAGCGGGCCTCCGTGGGAACGCTGAGCATCGGCGGCAGTTGGATACCGGCGGCAGTGAGTGAGGAGCAGCCCGACCAGAGCGGGCCCACATGGGAACACTGAGCATCGGCGGCAGATGGAAACCGGTCGCAGTGAGTGAGGAGCAGCCCGACCAGAGCGGGAATGCGTGGGAACACTGAGCATGGTGGCAGTTAAAACCGGCGGCAGTGAGTGAGGAGCAGCCGGACCAGAGCGGGCCTGCGGGGGAACACTGAGCACCGGCGGCAGTTGGAAACCGGCGGCAGTGAGTGAGGAGCAGCCCGACCAGAGCGGGACTGCGTGGGAACACTGAGCATGGTGGCAGTTAAAACCGGCGGCAGTGAGTGAGGAGCAGCCCGACCAGAGCGGGACTGTGTGGGAACACTGAGCATCGGCAGCAGTGAGTGAGGTGCAGCAGGGGAGAGAGGTAAAAAGTAATCAAAGTGTGACGTCACCAGGAAGAAGGTAAGTGATTGGTTGGTGAGTATTTCTCTCTTTTTTTTTAAACTTTACCACTGGTTTATATTTTCTAAGGTCTCTCTAGTGTAGCAGGGACTGTTGGTAAACCAGTTAACTGTAGTGTAGTTAGTGGGATTGATTGATTTAATTTAAATTCAATTATTTAAAGGGTAAGCCATGGCAGGACAGCCGGGCCCCATGATCTGCTCCTCCTGCAATATGTGGGAACTCAGGGACATCTCCTGTGTCCCTGACAACTACATGTGCAGGAAGTGGATCCAGCTGCAGCTACTGACAGAGTGCATTGCGGCGCTGGAGCTGCGATTGGATACATACTGGAGCATTCACAATGCTCAGGATATCGTGAATAGCACATTTACGGAGTTGGACACACCGCAGGTAGAGGTTGGACAGGAAGAAAGGGAACGGGTGACCAACAGGCAGAGTACTAGGCGCAGTCAGGTAGTGCAGGGGTCCCTTGTGGCCATCCCCCTCTCCAACAGATACACCACTTTGAGTACTGTTGGGGGGGATGGCTTATCAGAGGAAGGCAGCAGCAGCCAACTTCCTGGCACCAGGGGTGAATCTGCTGCACAGAATGGGAGGAAAAAGAGGGGTCGAGCTATAGTAATAGGGGATTCAATTTTAAGCGGAATAGATAGGCGTTTCTGTGGCCGCAAACGAGACTCCAGGATGGTGTGTTGCCTCCCTGGTGCAAGGGTCAAGGATGTCTCCGAGCGGCTGCAGAACATCTTGGAAGGGGAGGGTGAACAGCCAGTTGTCGTGGTGCATATATTCACCAACGATATAGGTAAAAAGCGGGATGAGGTCCTAAAAGCGGAATATAGGGAGTTAGGTAATAAATTTAAAAACAGGACCTCAAAGGTAGTAATCTCAGGATTGCTACCAGTGCCACGTGCTAGTCAGAGTCGAAATAGAAGGATACTTCAGTTGAATACGTGGCTAGAGGAATGGTGCCGGGGGAGGGATCAAGTTCCTGGGACTTTGGAACCGGTTCTGGGGGAGGTGGGACCAGTTCAAACCGGACGGTTTGCACCTTGGCAAGGCTGGAACCAATGTCCTAGGGGGAGTGTTTGCTCGGGCTGTGGGGGAGGGTATCAACTAAAATGGCAGGGGGTTGGGAACCTGAGCAGGGAGAAAGATGAAAGGGAAACAAGGATAAAAGCAAAAGATAGGAAGGAGAACAACAAAAGTGGCAGCCAGAGGAATCAGCGGTTTAAATCAAACATGGCCAAAGTAAATCATAATTCTAATAGGTCTAAGAGCGTTCAAAAAACAAGCCTGAAGGCTTTGTGTCTTAATGCGAGGAGCATTTGTAATAAGGTGGATGAATTGGCTGCGCAAATAGAAGTAAACAAATACGATTCGGTTGGGATTACGGAAACGTAGCTCAAGGAAGACCAGGACTGGGAACTGAACATCCAGGGGTATTCGATGTTCGGAAAAGATAGGCAAAAAGGAAAGGGAGGTGGGGTAGCATTACTGGTTAAAGAAGGGATTAACACAATTGTAATGAAGGATATTAGCTCTGATGAGGTGGAATCTGTACGGGTAGAATTGAGAAATACTAAGGGGAAAAAACGTTAGTGGCAGTGGCTTATAGACCTCCAAACAGTAAGGCGGAGGTTGGGGATGGCATTAAAAGAGAAATTAAAGAAGCATGCAATAAGGGCACAACAGTCATCATGGGTGACTTTAATCTACATATAGATTGGACCAACCAAATGAGCAACAATACTGTGGAGGAGGAATTCCTGGAGTGTTTACGGGATGGTTTCCTGGACCAATATGTCGAGGAACCAACCAGAGTTCAGGCCATCTTAGACTGGATATTATGTAACGAGAAAGGATCAATTAGCAATCTTGTTGTACGAGGCCCCTTGGGTCGGAGCTATCATAATATGATCGAATTCTTCATTAAGATGGAGAATGAAGTAATTGACTCAGAGACTATGGTCCTCAATTTAAATAAAAGAAACTACGATGGTCTGAGGAGCGAGTTGGGTAGGATTGATTGGGGAATGGCACTCAAAGGGTTGACGATGGGTAGGCAATGCGAACATTCAAAGACCGAATGGATGAACTACAGAATTTGTTCATCCCAGTTTGGCATAACAGTAAAACAAAAATGTGACCCAATCGCGACCAACAAGAGAAATTAGGGATAGCATAAGGTCCAAGGAGAGGGCATATAAATTGGCCAGAAAAAGCAATAATCCTGAGGATTGGGAGCAGTTTAGGATTCAACAAAGGAGGACAAAGGGATTAATTAAGAAAGGTAAAATAGAATATGAGCGTAAGCTTGATGGAAACATAAACACTGACTGTAAAAGCTTTTATAGATGTGTGAAGAGAAAAAGATTGGTGAAGTCAAGCATAGGTCCCTTGCAGTCAGAATCGGGGGAATTTATAATGGGGAATAAAGAAATGGCAGACCAACTGAAATAAAGAGTAGATTGCCTTTCAAAAGCTAGGCTTTATTAACCTTAAAAAACCAGCAAGTACATGTTGAGCACCCAGTCTCAACCACTGTTGAAAACTGAATTTAAGATGGCCACCACAGGTCAGATAGAATCAACTAACCAATAGGTTTACAGCATATATCTCAAGGCAGGAAAACAGGCAACCAATTACAATGCTTCTTATAAAACAAGAATAATCACCACATTCACCCCTCCTTTTAAAATATACTTCAAGCTAGGTAGCCTTTACAGTTTACAATTAGTTATTTATGACTAGAGCAATACATGTATAATGCCTTCAACAATTTAAAAATTTTACTATTAATTTATTGATTATTTTAAAAGCCCATATTTAATCGGTCGACCGGATATCTTGCTCATGTCGACCTTCTTAGCCTTGATGGAGTTCCTTGCCCTCCCACACCAGGAGACACAGAAATATCTTCTGCAGGGAGGCTATCAATATCCCGATTATCAACGGTTTCCGGATTGGAAGTCCCATTAGAAGGTAGACTGGGAGGGTCATGTACATCCATCGGGGGCAGACTAAGAGAATTGTAAGTTCCTGCAATAGGATTGGAAATGTTCGTAGTATCTGTGACGACATCATCATTATCTGAATTATGGTTTTGTTAATGTCCTCAGGAGAGTGCTGGCCACCACAAGGAGCTAAGTCTTTAACTGAAACCGTACTTTCTTTCTCATCTTGGAATCGAATGTGAGCTTATTGGGAATTTGCCTCCAATAGCTCCACCTCCTCCACTAAAGGATCATACTTTGACAGTCTAACATGGTGTTGGAGCAGCACAGGTCCCTGCATAGTAAGCCATGAAGGTACCGAATATCCCGTAGTGGATCTCCGTGGATAGCTGAAGAGCCTTTCATGGGGGATCACATTAGTAGTCGTTGAAAGCAATGATCTAATGGAATGCAGGGCATCAGGCAGTACCATTTCCCACTGTGTATTCTTAAGGTTCCAGGATGTCAAAGCCAACATAACTGCCTTCCAGATCACCCCATTGTATCGTTCACACTGTCCATTACCCTGGGGATTATACGGGGTAGTTCTGCTAGTAGAAATTCCCTGACTCTGGAGGTATTCCTTCAACTGGGAAGGCATAAAATAACTTCCCTGATCCGAATGGATATACGCAGGCATCCCAAAGATGACAAAAAGCTGAGTCAGATATTTAATAACTGTAGCAGCTGATACATCAGCACAAGGAAAAGCAAAAGGGAACCTTGAAAACTCATCCACAACAGTAAATATATATCGATTCTGAGTCGTTGAAGGAAGAGGCCCCTTAAAATCAACGCTCAGGCGTTCAAAGGGAGAAGTAGCCTTTATAAGATGAGCTCGTTGAGGCTTAAAGAAATTCGTTTTACACCGGGCGCAGACAGAGCATGACGAAGTCATCCGCTTGACGTCTTCAACTGAAAAGGGCAAATTCTTACTGCGTACGAAGTGTATCATCCTCGTAACACCAGAATGGCACAAAGCATTATGAAGATTAATAAGCATATCTCCGTGAAGCACAGAACAATAAGCCCTCGACAGCACATCAGCGGCAACATTATCCTTCCCCGGACGATAGACTATATCGAAATGATAACATGCCAACTCGATCCTCCACCTCATTATTTTATCATTCTTAATGTTTCTGAAATGTTTGACATCAAACACGAAGGACACAGATTTTTGGTCAGTTACTAATGTAAAATTCACCCAGATAAATAATGTCTCCATTTATGCAGTGCTTCTACTATTACGTACGCCTCTTTCTCTATTGATGAATGTCTCTGCTCACTATTGCTCAGAGTACGTGAGGAAAAGGCCACCGGTCTTCCATTTTGGTTCAGGGTAGCCCCAATTGCAAAATCAGAAGCGTCCGTCTCAATCACAAAGGGAACCTGCTCATCAATAGAATGCACAACTGCTCCATGGATATCCGTTTTAAGATTATCAAAACACATCCTGGCCTCCCATGATAGAGGATATGTCGTAACCCGAATAAGGGGCCGGATCTTCTGCGAGAAGTTTGCAATCCAATTAGAATAATAAGAAAACAGTCCAACAACTCGTTGCAAGGCCTTAGAATTAGTAGGGCAAGGTAACTCAATCAGTGGTTCAAGCCGTTCTGGATCTGGTTTAATCTTGTTTCCCGAGATAATATACCCCAGTAAATTTACCTCGGTGGTCGAAAAGATACACTTCTCTTTATTGAAAGTTAAGCCAACTTTTTCCGCAACTTGAAGGAATCTTTCTAGATTAAAATCGTGCTCCACCCTTGATTTGCCACACACCGTGATGTCATCTAAATATGAGAAGATGTCAGAGAGAGAGTTATCACTTATAAAAGCATCAATTGCCCGTTGAAAACAGGCGACACCGTTAGTAACACCGAATGGTACTCGGCAAAACTGGTACAGCTTTCCGCCAGCTTCAAAGGCCGTATATGGTTTGTCCCTCTTAGCGATAGGAATCTGATGATAACACTCTTTAGGTCAATAGAGCTAAAAACCTTATATTGAGATACTTTATTGATAAGCTCATCAATCTTAGGCAGGGGGTACGCATCTAATTGAGTATACCTGTTAATAGTTTGAGAGTAGTCTATCACCATTCGCTTCTTATGTCTCTCATTAGTGGTGACAATTACCTGTGCCCGCCAGGGCGATAAACTAGGTTCAATGATTCCTTCCGATAAAAGACGTTGAACTTCAGAATTAATCATTTCTTTATCCTGACTGCTATACCTTCTTGACTTGGTAGCAATTGGCTTACAGTCCGGCATCAAATTGGAAAAAAAGTGATAATGGAGAAATGAATAAAGAAGTTAATCCACAAATAGACAAAGGTGGCTTGGTTCCTCCGAAAGAAAGACTGAGGGACTCATGTAATTGAAGCACATCATGACCAATCAAAATGTCTGCGCAGAGATTAGCCAGAATGGATAGGCGTATATCAGTATACGTATTACCTAGGAGAATTAATTTCACAAGGCAACAACCAGCTACTTGTGAGGTGAGAGTCGTCTGAGCCATACACACCTGATAGGAAACAGGCGAAATTTTCAAACGCTTCTCCCTCACAAACTGAAGACTTATAAAGCTCTCAGTACTGCCCGTATCTATAAGGGCCTTCACTTCTAACCCATTAACTTGGGCCATAACTATAGCTTTGTTTAGGCCATGGGAAAAGGCGGCAGAAACTGATGCAATAAATGCCCTATCTAAAGGCTGAATGGTCGCAGAGGAGGCAACCGATTTGCAAACACGTGCATAATGACCTCCCTTGCCGCATTTACTACACACAGCCTCCCGGGTAGGACACTTCTGAATCCAAGAGGCAACAGCTGCCGAAGTAGAAACTGTTTTGGAATCTGGTAAACCACTCCTATTAAATCCACAGACCTCCTTTCATCCGGAACTGCCAAAACCACAGCCGCAGGCCAATCAAAAAGAGCATAAGAATCCGAACTTCTCTGAGCCAAATCCAATGTAGAGGCTTGCTCAAAAGCACTCTTAAGATCCAAGGTCTTATTTTCTAATAACCGCTGACGAATTGATCTAGACAGTAATCCATTAATAAATGCATCCCGTACCGACTCTTCCTTATGTTCTTCTGCAGACACGGCCTTATAATTACAGTTAGCACCAAGGTGCTGGAGTGCTTGTAAATAAGCATCCAAGGATTCTCCGGCCTGCTGCCTACGGGCAGATAAAGGTGACGTGCAAATACCTCATTTTTGGGTTTAACAAAAAAAAATTCCAACTTAGCAATAGCCAATTCATAAGTTTCACAGTCCAAAATATACTTATACACATCGGGAGCAATGTTGTTGATTAGTATATCCAACTTATTCAGAGATTGCTGATCCAACACACCCAAAAAGTTTTTAAATGTACGATACCAATGTTTCCATTGATCATCCACTCCTGCAGAATTAGGGTCAGCATTAAATCGTTCCGGTCGAAGATATCGTTCCATTATAGCAAAAGGTTAATAAATTGAAATAATGAGTAGATTGCCTTTCAAAAGCTAGGCTTTATTAACCTTAAAAAACTAGCAAGTACATGTTGAGCGCCCAGTCTCAACCACTGTAGAAAACTGAATTTAAGATGGCCACCACAGGTCACATGGAATCAACTAACCAATAAGTTTACAGCATATATCTCAAGGCAGGAAAACAGGCAACCAATTAAAATGCTTCTTATTAAACAAGAATAATCACCACACCAACTAAATACATATTTTGGTTCTGTCTTCATAAAGGAGGACACAAATAACCTCCCAGAGATGCCAGGGAACATAGGGTCTGATGAAAGGGTGGAACTGAAAGAAATCAGTATTTGTAGGGAAATGGTATTAGTAAAATTGATGGGACTGAAGGCCGATAAATCCAAGGGCCTGATAATCTACATCCCAGGGTACTTAAGGAAGTGGCCCTAGAAATAGTAGATGCACTGCTGGTCATCTTCCAGAACTCGATATACTCTGGAACGGTACCCATGGATTGGCGGAAGCTAATGTTACCCCACTATTCAAAAAAGGTGGTAGAGAAAAGGCGGGGAATTATAGACCGGTATGCTTGACATCTGTAGTGGGGAAAATGCTAGTGTCCATTATAAAAGATGTAATAGCAGAGCACTTGGAAAGCAATGACTGGATCGGACAAAGTCAACATGGATTTACAAAATGTAAATCATGCTTGACTAATCTACTGGTATTTTTTGAGGATGTAACAGGTAAAATAGATAAGGGAGAACCAGTGGATGTGGTGTATTTGGACTTTCAGACGGCTTTCGATAAGGTCCCACATAAGAGATTAGCGTGCAAAATTAAGGCACATGGGATTGGGGGCAAGGTATTGACTTGGATAGAGAACTGGCTGGCGGACAGAAAGCAAAGAGTTGGAATAAATGGGTCATTTTCCGAGTGGCAGGCAGTGACTAGTGGGGTGCCACAAGGATCGGTCCTAGGACCCCAGCTGTTCACAATATATATTAATGATCTGGACGACTTAATTGGATGTAATATCTCCAAATTTGCAGACAACGCAAAGCTGGGTGGGAGGGTATGCTATGAGGAGGATGTCGTGAAACTTCAGCACGATTTGGACAGGTTGGGTGATTGGGCAGAAACATGACAAGGACAGAATCCATTTGATTAGAGTTCAGGAGCGAAAACAGCATAGTCCCGCTATTTGGTGTATTCTATAGGCCTCCAAATAGTGAGAGGGAGGCAAAGGAGCAAATCTGCAGGGAAATCGCAGAGATATGCAAGGGCTATAGAGTAATTAGAATGGGGGACTTCATTTACCCAAATATTGATTGGAATAATAAAGGAACGGATGGGGAGGAATTTCTGAAATGTAATCAGGAGAATTTCCTTGACCAATTTGTTCTTGGCCAAACTAAGCATGAGGCATGTCTGGATCTGGTGCTGGGGAAAAGAGGTGGGCCAGGTCGACCAATTGTCTTTGGGAGAACACTTGAGTACGAGTGATCATCGTATTATATGATTTAGATTAGCAATGGAGAGGCACAAGGAACAATCTGTAGTGGAACTTCTAAACTGGAATAGGGCTGACTTCAAAGGGATGCGAAATGATCCAGCCAGGTTAAAATGGAAACGAATGCAGACAGGAAAATCTGTAATGGAACAATGGGTGATCTTGAAGGAGAAGATGTTCCAAGTACAGACTAGGTACATTCCAACAAGAGGGACGGGTAAGCGAATCAAAGCAAGGGCTCCTTGGATGACGAGAGATATAAAGATGATGAAACAAAAAAAGAGGGTGTATGATGCATGTCAGGTGAATTCTTCAAATACAATAAGTTCAGAGGGGATATGAAGATAAAAGTAAGATTGGCAAAGCGAGAATATGAGAGTAGAATGGTGGTTATCATAAAAGGGAGCCGAAAAATCTTCTACCAGCATGTAAACAATAAGCGGGTAGTAAGATGCGGGGTGGGGTCCATTAGAGACAAAGAAGGTGATATATGCTTGGAGGCAAAGGGCAAGTCTAGCATATTCAACGAATAGTTTGTATCAGTGTTTACAAAGGAGGTGGATGCTGACAAAATATCGGTAGAAGTGGAAAAGTTAGAAGAAATGGAAGAGGTGAAACTTGATAGACAGGATGTACTAGAAAGGCTGGGTTTGCTTAGAGTGGTCAGGTCGCTTCGTCCAGATGGCTTGCATCCCAGGTTTCTAAGGGAATTGGGGGAGGAGATAGCGGAAGGGCTTAACATAATTTTTCAATCTTCCCTAGATGCGGGGGAGGTATCTGACGATTGAAAAGTGGCAAATGTGACACAATTTTTCAAGAAAGGGTGGAAGGACAATCTTAGTAACTGCAGGCCTGTCAGTTTAGCATCAGTGGTCGGTAAAGTTTTAGAAACAATAATCAAGGAAAGAACTAACGGGCATTTGGAGAGCTTTAAGCTAATTAAGGAGAGCCAACGAGGATTTTTGAAAAGGCAAATCGTGTTTGACTAATCTAATTGAATTTGTTGATGAAGTAACAGAGATGATTCATGAACGAAATGCGATGGAAGTTTTCTAAATGCGTTATCGAAAGGCGTTTGACAAAGTAGACATAGAAGGCTGGTTAACATAATTGAGGCTCATGGTATAGGTGGGTCAATGGCAGGTTGGATAAGGAATTGGTTTAAGGGCGGAAAACAGAGAGTTGTGGTAAATGGCTGTTTTTCAGACTGGAGAAAATAAGACAATGGTGTTTTGCAATGGTCAGTGCTGGGGTCACTGCTTTGTTTGATATATACAAATGACTTGGATATTGGAATAAAGAATAGAATGTCTAAATTTGCCGATGGTGAATAACTTCGTGGGCGGGGTGGCAAACAGTGATAATGATATCAATCGACTTCAACAGGACAAAGCAGAATGGGCAGTCAAGTGGCAGATGGAATTTAATACAGAGAACTTTGAGTTGATACATGTTGGCAGCAGGATCTGGGAGAGGCAATATACACCTAATGACACCGTTTTAAGAAGTGTACAGGGAAAAAGGAACCAGGGAGTTAATGTGCATAGGTCCCTGAAGGTGGCAGGACATCTTGAAAGTTTGGTTAACAAAGCATATGGGATCTTGGGCTTCATAAATACAGGTATTGAGTACAAAAGTAGAAAACATATGATGAAAATTTATAAAGCGCTGGTTAGGCAACAACTGGAGTATTGCGTCCATTTTGGTCAGCACACTTTAGGAAGGATGTGAAGGACTTGATAGAATGCAACGGAGATTTACCAGAATGGTTCCAGGGATGGGGGATCTTAGCTGCAAGAACAGGTTGTAGAAGCTGGATTTGTTTTCATTGGAGCTAAGGAGGTTGAGGGGTGAATTGATAAATGTGTACAAGATTATGAGGTTTGGATCTGCTCGACGGGGAAAGGCTGTTCCCACTAGATGATGGTACAAGGAATTGGGGAAACAGATTTAAGGTGTTGGGCAAGAGATACAGGGGGATGTGGGCAAAAATGTTTTTACACAGCGAGCGGTGATGACCTGGAACACATTGCCGACGAAAGTGGAGGGAGCGGAGATGCTCAGGCCCATACTTTCCAACACCGCAGGTGCGTATGAGGTGTGCACCCGCCCGTAACGGCTTTGAAAGTGCTAGTTTCAGGCATGCGAAGCACAGCAGCTGAAAACCGGTATTACCGATCTATCAAGAATCCTCGATGGCTATTTTCTGCTCCCCGCTCCTTCCCAGAGATGGTCACACCCGCCCCAGGATATTCTTCACTCTGGGGAGGCGCAGGGAGGCAACTTACCATTCGAGACCCGCTCAGGGCTGTAGATGAGTCTGTCTATTCCCTTGACGAAAGAATTTCCCAGCACTTAGTCTCTCCATTCCTGTGCCCTGCCTGCCTGTCTCCCCTGTCCCAGTCGGGTCGACCTCCAGCTCCCTGGCGTCACTCCTCTGTGTCGCTGTCTCCATCCAACTTACAGTCTCCAATACCAGGTATCTATTGGACACTTCCAGTACTCAGGGTTCCCTTCATCTGTGACTGCTATGCCCCTCCAGATTGTCACTCACTTCCCTCTTTCTTCTCATCCCCTGCCCTGTCTTGTTCCCTCTTCCTGTGGGAGCTGTACGCTCAGGCACGAGATCTGGATTTTTTGTCGGGTCTGTAAATGTATTTTAAAGTATTTTCTGAAACTACCTGTTTCCATTCTCATTCTTATTGAAGATGTTGGATCTTCTCCCCTGTTGCGACCTGCATCCATGGTGCTGACAGGGGTCCACAGATTCTGATGCTCTGTAATAAGTATATTAGTAGGAGGGTTAGATGGAATTATTAGGTAGAGAAAGAGTTCATTGTATTATTAAACATGATATCAAGTCCCACCTCCCCCTTCAGTACAACAGCTATTAGCTCTGTGATCGAGCATATCCTTAGTGTTATGATCAACTCTCCACATCACGTGTGACACAGACAGCTGCCCTGTGAAATCCAGTGAGTACCACTGTTCTCCACAACCAAGTTCCAGACGGGGTCCCGTCGGCAGAGGCTCTGCACTGGCAATGTCCATTGGTGAGATTTACTCTTACAGTACAGGCCAAAACCAGCATTATTCATGAGGTAGACGATATTCTGCTGGGAGAAACGGAGCGGGTGATCATTGATGAATTGAATGATCCACCATTCAGTTTTACGCAGTCTGGTGTTATTAGATTATTTTTTTCATAGATTTGTTTTGAATGTTTTTGTTTGAGTTTTGAAATATAAATTCTAGTACTTTACGAATATGATATTTATCCGCAGACAATATATAGCTGGTTGTGGTTTCTCAGGTCTCTATGGGCAGTGACATTTTCCGTGTGAAGATAAAGAGAGCGGGAGACGAGGACAGTGGACCTGAAAGGAGTCGGTAGCCCCAGAGAAGGCAGAGGATAAAGAATGCGGCAGGCACAGGACAACAGAACTGAAAGGAGTCGGCAGCTCCAGAGAAGGCAGAGGAGAACTCAGAGCAACAGAATGCAGTTCAGTAGGGAAACTAGGCCTATAAAACAGGCTTCACAGTGTGAACTGCACCAAGCGTGGTTTGCAAAGAGTGCTGAGATTTGGGTGAGTGAGGGAGTTAGGTGGATTAGGAGTGGAAGGAGGTGCTCCCTTGCTTCGCCTTTGCTTTCCCTAAAATTTCACCCTGTAGGATTTGGTTATTACTGTACAGCAAGGAAAGAGTCCGAGAGCCGGAGCAGGCAAACAACAACAACAACAGCAAAACCGCTAAATGACATCACACCCAGGGAAGGAGCTGATTGGTAAGTAGGACCTGGTCAGTATTTCTACAGTCTATTCGTTAAAGTAAAAGTAAGTTCTCTAGTTCAGAAAGAATAGTTTAATTTTTAATTTCGAGGAAGTAAAGGGAGTATGTTAAGGGTAGGTCATGGTAGAGCAGTGTGGAGTGCTCCTCCTGTGCTATGAGGGAAGTCAGGGACACATTCGGTGTCCAGGGCAAACACGTGTGCTGGAAGTGTCTCCAGCTGCAGCTACTCGAAATCCACTTTTCGGAGCTGGAGCATTTGCTGGAGTCACTGTGGAGCATCTGCAAAGCTGAGATCTTCATGGATAGCACGTTTCACGAGGTGGTCACACCGCAGGGAATGATTGCACCGGCAGAAAGTAAATGGGTGACCGCCGTAGAGAGTAAAAGTACTAGGAAGGCAGTGCAGGAGTCCCCTGGGTCCATTTCCCTCTCCAACAGATTTTCCGTTTTGGATATTGCTGGGGGAGATGGTTTCTCAGGAGAATGCAGGAAGCGCCAAGTCCGTGACAATACGAGTGGGTCAGCTGCACAGGAGGGGAAGGGAAAGTGTGGGAGAGCAAAAGTGTTAGGTGATTCTATCGTATGGGGAACTGATAGACGTTTCTGTGGCCGAAGACTTGACTCTAGGATGGTGTGTTGCCTCCTTGGTAACAGGGTCAATGATGTCACTGAGCAGCTGCAAGACATTCTGAAGGGGGAGGGTGAACAGCCAGAGGTCGTGGTCCACATCGGTACCAATGACATCGGTAGAAAGAGGGACGCGGTCCTGCAAGCAGAATATAGGGAGCTAGAAAATAAATTAAAAAGCAGGAACTCAAAGCTATTAATTTCGTGATTACTCCCAGTGACACGTGCTAGTGAGAGCAGCAATAGGAGAATAGACCAGATGAATGCGTGGCTAAGTGAATGTAGGTGGGAGGGATTTAAAGTCCTGGGGCATTGGGACGGATTCTGGGGAAGGGGTGATCTGTAAAAGCTGGACGAATTACTCCTCGGCAGAACCGAGACCAAGATCCTCGCAGGGGGCTTTGCTGGTGCTGCTGGGAACGATTTAAACTAGTTTGTCAGGGGCCTGGGAACCAATGTGTGGGCCCCGAACAGAGAGAGACAAAGCTGGAAGTGCAAGTTAGAAAAGTAGTCAGCAAAACTAGTAGGGATCCAAAAAAGGCCAACAGTAAAGAGGGCCAAAGTGCAGAAAAATGTTGAACAGGCAAAGTTGAAGGCACTTTATCTAAATGCATGTAGCATTAGCAACAAGATGAGTGAATTAATGGCACAAAAAGAAGTAAATGCTTATGATGTCATTGCCATTACAGAGACATGGTTGCAGATTAACCAAAGCTGGCAACTGAATGTTCCAGGGTACTCAACATTTAGGAAGAATAGACAAAAAGGAAAGGGAGGTGGCGAGGTGCTGTTCACTAGGGGTGAGATAGGTTCGGTATTGATAAAATAGCTTGGCTTGACAGATCATGATATAGAACAAGAATCAGTTTGGGTGGAGCTAAGAAACAGCAAAGGGCGGAAATCATTGGTGGGAGTTGTGAATAGGTCACCAAACAGTTCTTCTTCTTCTTAGGCAGTCCCTCGGAACCGAGGATGACTTGCTTCCACGTTAAAAATGAGTTCGCAGGTGACTGATGAGTCCAATACGGGACCGACAGCCTCTGTCACAGGTGGGGCAGACGGTGGTTGAAGGGGCGGTTGGGTGGGGTGCTTGGGTTGACGTGCACTCCTTGCACTGCCTGTGCTTGGCTTCTGCTTGCTCCCGGCGAAGAGACTCGAGGTGTTTGGCGCCTTCCCGGGTGCTTCTCCTCCACTTTGTGTGGTCTTGGGTGAGGGATTGCAAGTGTCGGTGGGAAGGTTACACATTTTCAAGGAGGGTTTGAGGGTGTCCTTGAAGCGTTTCCTCTGCCCACCTGGGGCTCTCTTGCCATGCCAGAGCTCTGAATAGAGCACTTGTTTTGGGAGACTCGTATCGGGCATGCGGACAATGTGAACCAACCAAACAGTAGTGGTAATCTATCAATCCAGAGATTAGAAGTGCATGTAACAAGGGCAAGATGGTAATCATGGTGGCCTTTAATCTAAATGTTGACTGGGCAAATCAAATTACCACTAATGGTGTGGAGGACGAATTCTTGGAATGCATGCGAGATGGTTTTCCTGGATCAGTATGTGGAGGAACCAACCAGGGAACAGGCTATTCTGGATCTGATACTGTGTAATGGGAAAGGGCTAATCAATAAAGGGGTCTTTAGGGACAAATGACCATAATATGATTGAATTTTATAGTAAGCTTGAGTGTGAAGTATTCCAATCTGAAACTAAGTTCTTCAATCTAAACAGAGGAAAGTACACGGGTATGAGGGACAAGTTGCCCATGGTGGATTGGATGACTACACTAACAAGTATGAAGGTGGACATACAATAGCTAACATTCAAGGAAATATTGCATAATTTGCAACAAACATATATTCATCTAGGGCATAAATACCCAACAGTTAAAGTGATCCAACCATGGCTAACAAAAGAAATTAAAGCTACTATTAAGTCAAAGAAGGAAGCTTATACTATTGTGAGAAAAAGCGGTCAGCATGAGGATTGGGATCGTTTTAGAAATCAGCAAAGGGGGACCAAGAAATTGATAAAGAAAGTGAAAATGGAATCTGAGCACAAGCTAGCGAAAAATATAAAAACGGATTGTAAAAGTTTTTATAGCTATGTGTAAAGGCAAAGACTGGCGAAGGTAAATGTAGGTCTATTACAGTCAGAGACGGGAGAATTCATAATGGGGAATGAGGAAATGGCTGAGAAATTAAATAAATACTTGGTCTCTGTCTTCACGGAGGAAGACGTGAAAAACTTCCCGGAAATACGTGAAAACCAAGGGTGTGGCAAGAATGAGAAACTTAAAGAAATTATTATAAGTAAAAAAAAATGGCAGCAAAATTAATGGGACTAAAATCGATAAATATCAAGGACCGGATGACCTATGCCCTAGGGTTTTCAAAGATGTCACTATTGCGATAGTAGGCGCATTAGTTGTTATCATCCAAAGTTCTATAGATTCTGGAAAGGATCCTGCAGATTGGAGGATAGCAAATGTAACCCCGCTTTTAGGAAAGGAGGGGGAGAGAAAACGGGCAACTACAGACCGGTTAGCCTCACATCATTAGTTGGCAAAATGCTGGAACCTATGATGAAGGATGCAAAACCTGGGCATTTAGAAACTAATAGTAAGATTGGGCAGAGTCAACATGGATTTATGAAAGGGAAGTCCTGTTTGACAAAGCTATTGGAGTTATTTGAGGATGCAGCTAATGGAGTAGTCAAAGGGAAACCGGTAAATGTGTGTTCTTGGTTTTTCAGAAGGCCTGCGATAAGGTCCCACACAAGAGGTTGGTGTAGAAAGTTAGGGCACATGGAATTGAGGGTAAAATACTAGCATGGATTGAGAATTGGTTAACAGAGAGAAAAGAAAGAGTAGGGATAAATGGGTCTTTTTCACGATGGCAGGCTGTGACTAGTGGGTTACCGTAAGGATCTTTGCTTGGACCCATCTATTTACAATCTCTATCAATGATTTGGAGAAGGGGCCTTAATGTTACATTTCCAAATTTGCTGATGACGCAAAGCTCGGTGGCAGTGTCAGTTGCGACGAAGATGGGTAGATGTTTCAAGGGGATCTCGACAGACTCAGTGAGTGGGCGAGAACATGGCAGGTGGATAAATATGAACTTATCCCCTTTGACAGAAAACACAGAAAGGCAGATTATTTGCTAAATGATGAAATATTGGTGAATGCAGATGCTCAAATTGACCTGGGTGTCCTTGTATCTGAGTCGCTGAAAGTGAATGCACAGGTGCAGCAAGCCATTTGGAAGGCAAATGGTATGCTGGCCATCATTACAAGAGAATTTGAGTACAGGAGTAATTAAGTCTTACTCAAATTATATACAGTCTTGGTGAGACCACACCTGGAGTACTGTGTACAATTTTGGTCTCCTTATATAACGAAGGATATTCTTGCAATAGAGGGAGTGCAAGGAATGTTCACGAGATTGATTCCTGGGATGACGGGATTGTTGTATGAGAAGTGATTGAGTAAACTAGGTCTGTATTCTCTTGAATTCAAAAGAATGAGAGGGGATCTCATTGAAGCATACAAAAATATTACAGGGCTTGATAAGGCGGATGCTGGGAGAATGTTTCCCTTGGCTGGGGAATCTAGAACCAGGGGCCACAGCCTCAGGATATAGGGTAGGCCATTCAGGACTGAGATGAGAAGAAATTTCTTCACACAGAGGGTAGCGAATCTTTGGAATTATCTGCCCCAGAGGGCCGTGGATGCTAATTCATTTGTTATATTCAAAGCAGAAGTCGCTAGATTTCTGACTAGTAAGGTAATCAAGCGATATGGCGATAAGGCCAGTGAATGGAATTGAGGCAGAAGATCAGCCATGATCTCACTGAATGGCGCAGCAGTCTCGAAGGGCCGAATTGACTATTTCTGCTCCTATTTCTTATGTTCTTATGTTCTTATGTGATCATGGAGACGTGTCCTGGTTCGTGTTTCTATTTGAATATATTGACTAAATCTCTCATGGTGTCAGCACCTGAATAATGAGCACCGTAAGAGGTGAGGACATTCACCACTGTTTCACTAATATTAATAATAATGTATAATGCTGTGAATCATGTCATATTAAACAGTGAGGTGATGGACAGCATTGATTTGTGGAATATTTTCTCAGGTTTTATCAATCTCAGAAATGGCCATAAATATATAAGTGGTAGATTTGCCTGCTCTTTTGCAGTGACTATTCTCCACTTCTGCGCATGTTTTGCTGTGAGCGTGTCCACGCACGTGTGTCCAATCAAACTCTCAGTCAGCGTCCTTTCCTTTCCCCACTGCAGAAATGTAAAATTGATTCAGCCTCGGATCAGTAATTTCTGCAAACTATAGTTGAAGTTATTCTCCGGGATTAAATTATAACCAAATTTACGACCTTGTTAGATTCAGTTACCTGCTGTGTCACTCAAGCTGACACTGGTATAATAAACACAGGACAACACTTACATTTCCATCGCAAGGTGCTTCACAGAAGCCACATACGACAAGCGATGGGCTCAGACTAAAGGGGGTAGAAGGAGGCGTGGTCAGAATGCTGGTCATAGCAGTGAGTTTCGGAGGGTTCTAAAGGAGGAGGGAGCTGGAGAGTTTTAGGTGGGGAATTGATGAGCATTGAGCCGGGACAGACGAAGGGACAGCCGCCAAAGATGTTGGAGAGGAGACGGCGGAATGCCACAAGAGGCCAGAGTCACTGGAATAGAGAGATCTTGGTGGTGGGGACTGTAGGCCAGGAGGAGGGTACAGAGAGAGGAAGGGACTTGACCATGAAGGGATGTGAAGGACGATGGGAGTTTTAATTTGGAGGTGCGGGGGATGGGGAGCTAATGTCTGGTCGCAAGGATAGGGATGATCAATGAGCAAGGCTTTGATGCTCTTTGACAGCCCACAGTTCAGCCAAATACAACACTGACCAACCACCGCACACCACTGACCCTGCCCCGCACCCCACGGCCCCAGCCCCACAATGAGACCCCAATGAAAAAGACACTCACCCCACTGACCAGCACGTGAGTGCAAAACACAAGGCTGAAGCGTTTGCAACCACCTTCAGCCAGAAGTGCCGAGTGGATGATGCATATTCGCCTACTCCTGAGGTCCCCACCATCACATTAGCCAGTCTTCAGCCAATTCTATTCACAACATGTGATATCAAGAAACAGCTGAGCGCACTGGATATAGCAAAGGCAATTGGCCTCGACAACATCCCGGGTATCGTGCTGAAGATTTGTGGTCCAGAATTAGCCATGCCTTTAACCAAGCTGTTGTAGTACAGCTACAAAACTGGCATCTACCCGACAACGTGAAAAATTGGCCAGGTATTTCCTGTCCACAAAAAGCAGGACACATATAATCCGTCCAATTACAATCTCATCAGTCTGCTCTCAATCATCAGCAACTGATGGAAGGTGTCATCGACCGTGCTATAAAACGGCACTTACTCACCAATTATCTGTGCACTGATACCCAGTTTGTGTACCGCCAAGACCACTAGGCTCCCGACTTCATTACTGCCTTGCTCCAAACACAGCAGTAAGGAGGTCGAGCTGAATCGCAGAGGTGAGGTGAGAGTGACTGCCCTTGATATCAAGGCAGCATTTGAGCGAGTGTGGCACCAAAGAGCCCCAGTAAAACTGAAGTTTACGGGATCGGGGCGGGGGGAGGGGACTCTTCGCTGGCTCGAGTCATACAGAGCACAAATGAATGTGTTTGTAGTTGCTGAAGGCCAATCATCACACCGACAGGCCCTCGCTGCAGGAGTTCCTCAGGGCAGTGTCCTCGGTGCAACCACCTTCAGCTTCTTCATCAATGACCTTCCCTCCAACATAAGGTCAGAAATGGGGATGTTCGCTGATGACTGCACATTGTTCAGTGCAATTCTTAACTCCTCAGATAATGAAGCAGGTCATGCCCGCATGCAGCAAGAGCTGAACGCCGTTCAGGCTTGCGCTGATTAGTGGCAGATAACATTCGCTCAACAGAAGTGCCAGGCAAAGATTATCTCCAGCAAGCAAGTGCCGAACCACTGTAGTTTGACATTCAACGACATTACCATCTCCGAATCTAGCACCATCAACATCCTGGGGGACAACATTGATCAGAAACTTAACTGAACAAGCCTTACCCCCACTGAAACTGACTCACACACCACTGACAGAGACCCACACCCAATTAAATCAGACCCACTCATCACTGACCCAGACCCAGACCCCACTGACCCAGCCGCACTACCCACTGATCCTGCACCACAGCCCACTGACAAAGCCATTTGCCCAACTGACACAGGCCCACACCACACTGACCCTGCACCACACACTGCTGACTCAGCCTCACAATCCAATGTCTCAACCGCACAACCCACTGACTCAGACTACACCCCACTGACCTAGCCCCACACCCCACTGACACAGACACACATCCTACTAAATCTGACCCCCACCCGACTGTCTCAGACACAAACCACAGTGGCCCAGCATGACTCCCCACTGACACAGCCCCGCACTCCACTGATCGAGCCCCACACCCAACTAACCCAACATTATACCCCACTGAACGAGACACATACCCACTGACCCTGCCCAACATAATGACACACCACTGACACAGGCCCACACAGAAACCCCACTGACACAGCTCTAAATCCTACTGACCAATCCCACACTCCATTGACAAAGCCCGTGTCCAACTGCCAAAGCCCCACACCCCACCAAACCTGCCCCTCGCCCCAATAACACAGTCCCTCGCCCCACTGACACAAATCATGTCCCACTAACTAAGCCCCGCAACCCACTGATCATGCCCCTCGCCCCAATAACACAGCCACGCACCCCACTGACCCAGCTGTACACCACACTGTTGCAGATCCCCACACTTCACTGACCCAGCCTCAAACAACACTGACCCAGCCCTGCAACGAACTGACCAAGACCAACACTCTACTGACCAAGCCCCACACCCCACTGACCCAGCCCATCACCCCACTAACCAAGCCACACACCCCACTAACACAGCCTCAAAAACCACTGACACAGCCACGCACCCCACTGACCCAGCCCCACTACCCACTGACCCATGCACACACCCCAATGACCCAGGCCCACGCATCACTGACCCAGACTGGCACACAACTGACCCAGCCCTACAAACCACTGACCCAGCCCCACACCACACTGACCACGCACCACACACCACTTAATCGTCCCACAGCCCACTGACACAGTCCCGCAACCCAGTGACACAGACCCACACCCCACTGACCCAGTCCCCCAATCCACTGACCCAGACCCAAACCCAACTGACCCAGCCCCACACCCCACTGACTCTGACCCACACCCCAGTGACCCAGCACTACACCCCACTGACCCAGCACTACACCCCAGTGACCGAGCACTGCACCCCACTGACCCAGCCCCACACCCCAGTGACCGGGCGCCATACCCACTGACCCTGCCCAACATAATGACACACCACTGACTGAGACCCACACCAACACCGCACTGACACAGCTCTAAACTGCACTGACCCATCCGGGCACCTCACTGACCAGGCCCGCATCCAACTGACGAAGCCCCACACACCACAGACCAGTCCGCGCACCCCACTAACCCAGCCTCAAACACAACTGACACAGCCACGCACCCCACTGACCCAGCCCCACACCCCACTGACACATTCCCACACCCCACTGACCCAGACCCACACATCACTGACCCAGAACGGCACACAACTGACCCAGCCCCACACACCATTGACCCAGCCGTGCACCCCAATGAACCAGCCCCACACCACACTGACCCCGCAACACCCGCCCACTTAGACGTCCCACACCCTACTGACCCAGCCCCGCACCTCACTGACACATACCCAGACCCCACTGACCCAGACCCACACTCCACTGACTCAGACCCAAACTCCACTGACCCAGCCCCACACCCCACTGACCCTGACACACACCCCAGTGACCCAGCCCCACACCCCAATGACCCAGCCCCACACCCCACTGACCGAGCCCCATGCCCACTGACCCTGCCCAACCTTTCTTAATCTGTCAATATGAGACAAAAGAAAACATATCTGAATCTATTTGTTAAATGACTGGAACTAATGCTAATTATGACTTAACCTGATTGACTCACTGGAGGATTGATATGTATATAAATATTGGTTTACTTCTATCACATCAGCCGTGCGCCAGTCAGAGTCCTTTAGCTCTGACAGCATTAATCCATTCTCGGGATATGTGGCGACCAATTATTCTGCAGATAAAAGATATTTACTTTCCGATCCTAGCAGCTGTCGGCATCCCCGGTGAGCCATTGTAAACTGTTTGTTGTAAATCGGTGTTAATCGTCTCGCTGTTCTTACTGGCTGATAGATAAGGTAATGCGTTCTCCGATGTCAGCATTACACAGTCGGTAGTGACTGGACCTACTAGTGAACCGCCTGTCTGCACTTCCATGCCCCCCTTTATCTGATGATGTTACTGATGTTACAATGTTCTTTAAAGCTCCAACACAGGCATTTTAGCAGATTTCCGTACTCTCTTGTCACCCCGTGCAGAGTGAGCGCTGCAGCAGCTCATTAAAATGTGTGGGTGAGTTTACCAGATAATGATTCCAATACTTATCCTGTACTCACACTGCTCCGTGTAGATAATCACTCTGAATGGAGTTAAATGTTCTGAACAGGAATCTTCATATATATTTCAATCAGACACTGGAACATTATTTTTCTCCTCTGTCTTTCTTACAGCGAACTTGGTGACAATGGTGATTCTCACCCGAGGAAACTGCGGCCTTTCCAAATGTATCTCTGTCTACATGGTGGCCATGGCAACAGCAGATCTACTGGTTATGATCTTCAATGTAATGGTGTATCATATTTTCAGTTATCACTTTCCACTTTCAATCCTCTCCCACACTCCCGTGTGTAAGTTCATTCTATACATCACGGCTGTCACCCTCGAGTTGTCTATTTGGTTCACCGTCACCTTCACATTTGACCGATGTGTAGTTATCTGCTGCCAGCAGTTTAAATCAAAGTATTGCACCGAGAGAACTGCAGTCGCGGTTGTAACATCGTTCTGTGTCCTGATCTTGTTAAAAAACATCCCCTTTTTGTTTGCATATGAATTTCAGCAATTGATTAACAAGGTGCAGTGGGGCTGCCGGTCAAGTGTGGCGTTTTTTTCCTCACCTCCAGGTGCAGCGTACTTCTGGTTTCACACCGTCTGGGTAGTTTGGATTCCATTTACTTTAATCGCCTTGTGTAATTCTTTGACAATCAGACGTATTTTAGTGGCCAGCAGAGCCCGCAGGGGACTCCGAACTCACCGGGGTGAAAATCAGAGCGATCCCGAGATGGAGAACCGAAGGAGATCCATCATTTTACTCTTCACTATATCGGGCAGTTTTATACTGTTGTGGCTGACAGTTGTCATTAGTTTTCTAACCACCGGACTGACAAACCCCAATTATTACCGAGGTGACCGCACAAACCCAGCCTATATCGCCACTGAAACTGGAGCTATGCTGAAGCTTTTGAGTTCCTGTCTCAACCCATCTATTTATGCAGCGACCCAGACGAAATTCAGAGAAGAGCTGAAGAAGGTGCTGAAATCTCCCTGGGCACTGATTCTAAGATTGGTTACAAATGAAAGAAATAGTATCTAGAGCTGACTTCGGAACATTAGCGTTCAATTTTCGCTTATTATTGCAGCTTAGACTGGGTTTTCACTCCTTTCAACTACATCAAGGCGGTTCTGTAAAATCTCACAGGAATGCAACTATATCTGTGCCCTTGTGGCATTTAACCCAACATTGACCCTGGGATTCCACAGTTCGTTAACTGATGACTCCTGAGAAATAAGGACATTCCGCCTTTAGTATGAATCGTGTCAGTGATGAATGACGTTTAATCGTGGAATAGAATATTTGCTCAAAGGGTTAATATCTGACAGAGTGAGGACTTTAATTTAGTTCTACCGAGTAACTGACAGGAGAAGCCGCCAAATTTAGGATAAGTTTCGGTCGTTTAGAAGTCCTGGTGACATGACATTCCCTAGCTGTTTTGCAAAAAATGTTGCTTGGACTGAGTGCTGCTGCAACGCTCGCTTCATCCCCTCTCCTGGAATAATAAATCACTGTCTCATACCCAGTGTCGCGATGTTTCACCATTTTTTGATTGCTAAAAGAAGTTGCGTCATTTTACCTGCTTTTTTCTGACGTCACGATTAATGAGAAATAGTTGAATGCTACTCACCTACATTAAAATAATGCTGTTATTTGCAATTACTAATATTGTCATGGGGACGCTGATTGCAGTTAATCTGAATTAGCGACCTGGTCACACTGTTTAAGCTGTGTAATTATTCCTAATATACTAAATAATAGGGGAAGTTAACTGAACGATCTGTACAATGTAATAGTCAGGTTTTGAGATGATACAATACTCTGCCTGTATTTGCAAGCAGACAATAATATGTAATACCCCCTGACTTTTACCAACTGGTGTTGACCGGTTATACCCAGTGTAAGGCAGTGTATTGGGAGCTCTGCCCAGCACCATTGTGGACCTGGGATAGAGAACGTTGCTCAGTTCAAAGACATTAGATGAAATCTTGAGCAAATTAACGAACATTTTCTACACCATCTTTTAGTGCCTTAGCTGAAACTGTTTTCCAATATAAGCAGCGGTGTTTGGGTTAGGGATTGGATGATGTGGAAGGAGGCTGCCCCTGGGATTGGTCTAATCCACCGTTCACATTCAAAATGTGTAAGATCAGCAGAGGAGATGTCTCGGCCTGCTTCCAAGCTTCTCTTCTCCAATATACCTGGTTACACATAGAATGCAACTGGCGCAGTGTTTGCACCGATCTTTACACGCCTTCTGTAATTGATGGGCACCACCTATATTGGTTACTCGGTTAGTTCAAATTTCATTCACAAATGATTGGCTTGAACGAGTTATATTTTGGAATTCCGCTTTGTATTTATATTGCGGTGTTTTATTTTTATCATCTACCAGGTTTCTGTAGTTCACCTGATGGCGTTGTTTTCCGGGGCCGGAATTTCTAGACCGGAACACAAGAGGAGGGAAAGTTCAGTGGTAGTTCAGGTTGGAGCTCTTACGTTGCCTGTCTATAATGGGCATGGCTGCACATGTAAACCAGTAACTGAGCTCCGGGAAGGCTGAAAACATAGAAACATAGAAGATAGGAGCAGGAGTAGGCCATTCTGCCCTTCGAGCTTGCTCCGCCATTCAATGAGATCATGGCTGATCATCCAATGTCAGTACCCTGTCCCTGCCTTCTCCCCATATCCCTTGATCCCTTTAGCCTCAAGAAATATATCCAACTCTTTCTTGAATATATTTAATGAACTGGCCTCCACCGCCCTCTGTGGCAGAGAATCCCACAGGTTCACCACTCTCTGGGTGAAGAAATTCCTCCTCATTTCAGTCCCAAATGGCTAACCCCTTATCCTTAGACTTTAACCCCTGGTTCTGGACTCCCCAGCCATCAGAAACATCCTTCCTGCATCTAGTCTGTCCAGAACTGACCTAATTGTCACACGAGTCGGCCTTGCATGGTATTTCTAATCTTCCGGTGTCCTGGTCAGTAATTATTCCTGAACAAATAGAATTACAACAGATCATTGGGGATGCAATTCGACACGGAAGGGGACGAAAACCAGACTAATCACATTTGCTGGCTCTTTACGACAGGCCCGATATTCAGTTCTCATGTAATCAATGTAACTGGACATTGGGCCTAGCGTATAACAGGCGATCAAAATGATACCAATCGTTTCATGCCCTCTGCCCATGCTCAATGTTGCCCTATCAGGTCAATTGTTGTATTGCTGTTCATGCGACATTGCTGTGCGCAAATTGACTTATGCATTTCCTGACTTTACTGCAGTGACTACACCTTAAAATTACTTTCTAGCGCCGAGGTGCATTAAGACGTCCTGAGGCCTTTATTGGTGCTGTAGAAATGCAAGGGATAGAAATTCATCTTGGGCAGTAAGGCAATATCACAGCAATATCATTATATGCTCCTCACAATATTCAGTTCCAGAGCAGCTTATAATAGGCAAGCAATGCGATGCCGCCGGTTTGGCCTATCCTCCCATGTGTAATATTTCCCCAAGTTCTTTATTTCTAGCTGTAAGAAATCATGGTTTGAAATAAATAGTAGTCTGCTACGGGTTCCCTAGATCAGCAGTTTGCCTAAATTTATGACACAGCAAGATTCCAGTCCTGTCAGAAAAATAGCTGTACAGAGAGTTGAATTACGAGGTCAGAACACAAAAAAACAAGCCTTCGATTGAGTACAGCTATGATTGTTAAGGGATGCAACAATGAGCTGTAGGATAAACAAACTATCTATAAGAGGGCAGCAAGACCTTTAGCACAGAGATGAGGGGGGACATTACCTCATAAGGCTGGGAGGGGTCTGTCATATGTCGCCTTTCCTTGTAATTGGACAATGGGATGGGGAACAAATGATTCACATCAGTAATCACTGGCCCGCGAAATAACTATAAATATAGATGACCAAGAGAGGAAATCAGGCAGTTGGGGGTGAAGGCTTCCCCGAGGTGGCTGATGGCTTAAGACCTCCAACAGCTCGAGTGATGATCCAATGGAAATGATTGCTGCAGCAGAATGCAGGAATCCACCCAATCTGGGACCACCGTACTGCCTCACCGTCCATCCAGTTCTGTCATTCCCTTCTAGGGCTGTAGATCACCATCATCTATCACAGGTTTTATGTCTGTTATACTTATCTTAACCACATGTAATATCTGATTATGCTTCAAACTGTAGTGCATTAATAAAAATCCTTACAAACTCCTAAGACCCTTTGGGTAATCTGTGTATGACCTGTGATCCAGATGTTACAGTCGTGTCAGAATTTGGATGAGAGAGTTAGGAGTTGTAACGTTCTGGTAGAGGGGACCAGAGGGACTTGGTCAAACACACGTGATTGTTACTTCGACTGAGTATTTTACTCTTTGAAAAAAGGGAGCAGGAAAGAGTGTGCTTACAAGTAAAACCAGAAATACAATGGCGTCGGCATATCACTTGGAACAGTTTATACATAGAATGAAGGGGCTGAAGTAAAAAGTGCAGGAGAGAGAGGGTGGGATAGGGAAGGGAAATAAATCTAAATTGCAGGCTGACAAATCTGAAAACTCAGCAAAGAAAGGGAAAAAACAGCGATTTGGAAAGCCTGGAAACGCTCCTGAGACACCGATTTGAAAATCAGAGAAAAAAGGAGAAAATGAATGTTTAACTGACATGGAAGTTATTAATGTCTGTGCCAAGACAAATGAAATGCAAAATTTGCTGCTGAAAAGGAACCTTAAAAATGCTGAAATTTCAGTTTGCGTGAAAGTGTGGGTTAAAGTGTGAAAGTTTTCCTGACTATGAATGTTTAATAAGTTACGGTATTCCTTTTCCCTGATAGCCTGTCTTTAAAATAAAAAAGTGTCTGTTTTGTGTGTTTTAGCTCCACTCACTTCTGTGTTGAAAGCCGTTTATCCCTTTTGTCTGGTCTGGGATTTTGGAAGTTTTAAGAATGTGCGAATAAGATTGTGCACCCAGAATTGGAAAAAAACCTTTGAACTACTTTAAGTTAAGCTGGTGTGGAAAAGCTGAGAAAAACAAAAAGCTTGGTTAACGTAATATTACGTTCCAGTCTAAGTGTTAATCTTGGAGTCCCAGTAGCTATGTTGAAATTTTCCAAAGCTGTTTATTTTGATTTGTTTAAAAGTGAAAAACTAATTTATTTCAGTTGTGTTCAATGTTTTTACAGTCATTTGGAAAGGCATCTGAAGAAAGGAGAAGAAGATTTCTTTTGTTATATGGAAGTTACCTTGTAAACTAATTGTAGCACTTCTTTCACTAATGTTAAAACACCGTGTAAACTTCGTAGCCTGGGAATCACTTGTTTCTTAAATTGGAATTGACAAGATAAATTGATAGAATTGAGATTGAACATTGACAAATACTGCTGTTTGGATTTGGGATAATTTTGAAATAACAAAATGGACTCATACACTAAATATTGGGTTACTTTTGTGAAAATAAAAAGTGTTAATAACTTGGACCAATTGAGAATATTTGATCTTTGTTTTCTTTCTTAAATAATGTACTGCACAGCAAAGGTCCTCCAGGGCTCATGAATGAGCTGTGGATAGCAATTAATGGGATGCGTAAAATGGAGAGAGGAAGTGATTGAGGGTGTAAGATAGAAGCAGGAAAATTACACTACGAAATGGGAATTTTCCAAACTTTCTAGTGAACGTCAGCAAAGTGTAGCTACAAATAGTAAATTGATAGCTTTCTCTTTGAGACATCTGAGTCACTGCCTATAATGAATATTTTAATAACATTGAATTTGATAGTCTGGCCACTACCCAAGACATCGGGACCATGCAATGGAAGGTGATCAATAGCTCTCCAGACTTGGCTTGGAAGATAAGCAGAATCAGGCCTGGTTAGTACCTGGAGGGGTGACCATCAGGGATAACCAGGTGCAGAAGGTCACAGAAGGAGCCCCGAGGAGGGACGGTTGGTGAGAAGGAGCCCCGGGAGGAGCGGCTGATGAGCAGGCCCGGGCGTTGGGCTGAAGATTGTCGGACAGGAGGAATGGTGGAATGGAATAGCGGCGCGCACAGACGCAGCGGCTTTGGTTCTCCCAGACGGTGCTATTTATGTTTAATGTTATTTGGACTGGACTCATGGGAGCTTGCAAGATCACATTTCGTTGTGCATTGTACAATGACAATAAAGTTGAATTATTATTATTATATCGGATGGCACGTGTGGCATAATATGGAGATATCAATATGAGTTTGCAAACGTGATTTTTTACGCATGAAGCAATTACCATCTGGAAACGTGTGGTTAGTTTGCACTGAAGAACGGGTCTCTGGCACGCTCAGTTATTTGACTACAGCAAGAACATGAAATGGTTAACGTGGCTCAGGAGAGTGAGACAACTTTTAAAGCATTGACAGAAACTCCATAGAGAAGCTATATAATTAACAAAACAATCAGAATAGCGTTAAACACACTGGTACCTGTTAGAGGGATTGAAATTGAAGTTGAAGTGGAGAAATACATGCAATTTGGATTGGGACAATTGAGGGTTAAGGGGAAATCATGTTTAATAAGAATTTTGAACAAGATGGATACGAGCAAGAGAGATCTGGAGATTATTTTAAGCCCATGATTTGTTGATTAGCTGTTAAACGGTAATGTCGCTTGAAATGATTGTAAGACTGAATTTAACTGTGACTGTAATAATTATGTTTTGTAGGTGACAGAGCGTGGGAAAAAGAAGTATGAATGTGCATTTGGAGATGCCTCCAGTGCCACTACTACTGCAACTACCATGTTTTACGCATCTAACAGGACCTGTCCCATCAACCAACACGTTTTGCTCAGTAGCAAAACCAATGCTCAACTGAAACTGACAGTAAATGAGATATTTCAGTATGAGCTGCACAATTATGTGGCACAATCCGGGTAATACAGTTTCCTGTTGTCTGACGGCATCAGTGAGCTCGTGATGCGACTGATCTCCTCCCTAAAGTATTTTTAGGATTTGGAGGGAAACAACTCAGAAATAGATATTGAAATTGATAGCATAAGGGACAACACACACTGGTGGGATATCGGGCTTAATACTTCAGCACACACTAAGTTTCATATTATTTCACGCGCATTGCTAGTTCTCCAATTTGTTACGATAGTGCATTTGATACAAGCATACCTTATGTAGTGAGGCTTTGATACATAAGTCAATTGGGTACTCATGCCTATGACAAAACAGCACCAAAACATAATTGAGCACACTGAAAGTGAAGATCCGAAGCAGCATAGAAGAGACACTGGGAGGGGTATGATCAGGAAAGCTAGAAGAAACAGAGGATATCGCAGGTGGAGCAAAATTGGAACACCGGAATTGTGAATTGAATTTGAGTAAGGGGTCAGAGTTTGCCCTCCCTCTCAAAACAATGGACTGTAAGAAAGGGAAAATCTTCATTTTCGAGACTCCCTACTAACTAACGCCCAATTTGAGAGAGCAATAAGAACTAGCTAGATAAGGCAAGAGCCGAATTTAAGAAATCAACAAGGATATTTCCTTCTCAAGGTGGGGAGATGTAAGGAATCGCGGATTGAAATAAATAATCGTCTGTTACAGGATCCCCTATATCAACAGTTTGCCTAAGTTGATGATATAAAAAGATTCCAGTCATGTCAGAAAAATAGCTGTAGAGAGAGTTGAATTAGGAAGTCAGATCACAAAAACAGGCCTTCGAGTGGGCATAATTAGGTCTGTTAAGGGATGCGACATGGAGCTGCAGATAAAGAAGCAATCTACAAGAGGGCAACAATACCTTTAGAACAGAAATAAGGAGGAGAATGAACTCATGAACCTGTGAGGGGCTGTCATAGGAAGCCTCTCCCTTGTTATTGGAAAAAAGGATGGTGGAAAATGATTGACACCAGTAATCACCAGCCCGCCGAAATATCTATAAATATAGACGACCGAGTGAGGAACTCAGGCAGTTAGGGGCGAGGGCTTCCCCGAGGTGGCTACGGCCTAATACTTCCAACAGCTCGAGGGATGACCCAAAGGAAATGACCGCTGCAGCAGACTGCAGGAATCCAACCCAATCCGAGAGCAACATTTTGCCTTACCATCCGTCCGGTTGTTTCATTCCATTCCAGGGCCGTAGATTGCCCTCATCTGTCATGGGTTGTATGGCTATTATATTAAGCTTAACCACATGTAATATCTAATTATGTTTTAAACTGTAGCTCTCTACTATAAAGCCTTGTAAACTCCTAAAACCCTTTGGTTATTCGGTAGGTGACCTGTGATCCAAATCTTACACAGCCAAACCTCCAGAACTAGTTGTAAGGAGCATTTCAGCGACCCCAATTCAATCTGTTTTAATCAAAAGTTGTAAAGCCAGTTATCGATCCATTTGGGTTTAATGGAATCTGAATATTCTGAAACGAAGGTCACTTTCAATTCCGATCTGGGCGCCAGTCATACACCCCACCGAATTTCCTTTTTCATTGACCATAATTAAATATACAATTGGGCGGGTTGTGAATTCCGCCAGTTTCCACCTCACTGAAGTTGGAATGTTTACATGAACCTATGGCATAATCGGCAGAATTACCTACAGCGGAGAAATGTTCAATACCTATGGAGTGAGTGACTTCTTTCACAATTTCTTGTGAATAAAATAGCGATACTGGTGAAGCAGACATCAATTGTTCGATGCGTCTGTAATGTCAGATTCATTTGGACAGTGAAAGTGTTTAAATTTCGAGGAATGTTTAGTTCTGCAGCTGAACTCTACTCGTTCATAATTGTTTCAGCCAAAATAATATATTGATCAGTTTCCTGCAAGCAGATTACATATTGAGGTTAGACAAAACCATGAATTACACTTCAATAGTTCGGGAGTAACTCACGCAATGGTCTTCATCATATATTTACCATATGGAACAGAATGGTCGCGTTGGATGTGTTTGTATAACAGTATAGAGAGTTCTGTGGTTTTCGACTGTTTGTGGAGGATTACGGAGCTCGAAGGTCTGAAGGCCATCTTTAATATCGGAATCTGCCACTTGTTCCACTCAATGCTAAAAGGTTCTAAGCAGATCTTTACCTCGGCCGGAATTAAATGCATTTTCCGTTAACATAAAAGGTACAAATCAATGCAGAGCGATGATGTCCATAAGTCTAGTGACCGCTAAAAATAATTAAACAGGAAACATAAATATGAGCGATTTATTTGTTATCCTTGAGCTTCAAAAGTAAAATAAAACTGCTGAACAAACAAAGTGCAATACGTGAAAGATGCAGGAGCTCTTGAATATAACTGGTAACACATCACAGAATCGGCTGATCACTGCACCCTTTGGCTGATGGTGCCTGAAGTGTGATGAATCAGTCCACTTTTGAAACACGCCTGCGTCATCGGGAATCACCAACTCCACACTGTGGTGCCCGTCATGATACGCCGCAGGAAGTGAGAACACAGTCTGATTCTCTTACAACAGGAAAAATTGCTGCTGAACAATGGGACAGAAATTCGGATCCCCATGGGTGAGTACGCCAATGGAAGTGCCAGTTTCACGCATGCACTGCACATGTGCTGAAAACCGGAACTTACGTTCCCTTGAAGGAAGGGGTTGATGGGTCAACTGCGTCTGCCAGAGCGGCAGTGCGTAGACCTGGAACATTCGATTTTCTTTACAGATTGCTCCATGCAGGTGAGGCCCTAGCAGTTGTGCGTGGAGAAAGCAGGTGCAAGGCCTGCTTCTAACAAGGTAAGCGTTTAATTAAGTAAAATTAAAACAATTTTTCCACAGGTTTATCATTTTAAAATACTTTATAGAAAGGTAAGTTTATTTTTTGCCCCGTTAAAAACGCTATTTAATTCTGTCAAAATTTTTATTTTTGTTTAAATTAGTTAAATTATGTAATTTATAGTTCTTTTAAAAATGTGATTGAAAAAAATACATTTAAATTTTCACATAGGTTTTGGGGCCAATCTCTATTCGTAGATTTGACAGGACTTCCTGTCAAATCTATGATTGGAGATTCCCTGTTCCGATTGTGTCGCCGTGGCTCACATGATCCCAAGGTGATGCTGTGAACTATCTTTGCCACTGGGCTACACGAGCCCTGTGCACCCGCAGCTGGAGGAGACGCAGGATCGGGATCTCATGCAGGCCCACAGCACAACAGCAGGCACGCTATGTAGGGGCAGGTCGGGGGCTTGAGCCCGCGGAAGCCTCCAACGCGAATTTCTGGCCCAATGTCTGTGTCAGAATGATTCAGCTTTCTCAGGAGCCCCAGTCCAGGAATTCTGCCGCACTACCAAGTTAGGGGATTAATACCCAATTTCAAACACGTCGGACCCAAAATATCAGTTTGCTCTGCAACTTTTCAAGCAAAGAACACGAGAACTGGAACAAATATCAATGCAAATCGAACATTAATTCTGTTCCGAGCAACATCCATGTGCAGTAATATCTAAAATTCCATATTATGCACTAGGATTTATTTTACTTTATTGTCATTTGTTTTATTTTAATTTAAAGTGTTCTATCTTCAGACTTATTTTAAGCTGCCAACGTGACTTTTTGACTCTGGTTAACTTAGATGTAACAATTTACATTGATAACAACAGTGTCATTGTTTGTAGTGAGCTGCAAGTGTAAGTTTAACAAATGTTCCAAAAAGGAAGGGGAAAGACTGATTGTGGTACGCACACCTGGGATCTTTAAGTTACTTTGGGAGATGTGGGCTCACAGTGAAGAGCATGGACTGAATAGAAAGAAACCAATTGAAGTAAGCCTTCCTCGAGGCCTGTTGCTGCAATAACCACTAACAGTGAAATAAGTGAGAAATATTTTCTACTTCCTATAAGAGAAAGTTTAGTAAATCGGAAAAGCATATCAGTGTTTTTATTTAAGGTTAGTGGATCAAATGAAGCGCAACAATCGCTATATCCAAACATTACTAAATATAATACATTCCTTAAATTTGACATTATAATAGAAGAGAGATGAAACATTCGCAGAACATCAGCAAGTGCCTGTGAGAAATGCCTCCAGCAGTTTCACCGCCAACCTTGCTTCTCTCTCTGGAGCAGCTTCTTATGTTCTGCTGCACTTTCACAATCAGGATTCTTTGTCAAGTAGCTGATTCCCAGAATTCACCATTTCAGGTTGAGTATCTCTCACGGGGGGACTGAAAGTCTCAGGTTGCAGCAGTGTCTCATTGTGTGTCATTCTGTTTGAATACCAATTCTGTAAGGCAGCATAATCCCGCCCCCTTCTCCTGTTTCCTCCAGGAAAGTATTCGACAGAAAGGCTCGTCCGACAAGCAGGAATATGCCGTTCTCTGTGACTGACCATGCTGTCCATCAGAAATATCATAATTATTTTAAAGACAAACTCCAATATCCGAGTACGGGTATGGTAGCATAGTGGTTATGTTACTAGAATAATAATTCAGTGACCTGGATAAATGATCTGGAAGACGTGAGTTCGAATCCCACCACAGGCAGATGGGAAATTTAAATTCATTTAATTAAATAATCTGTAATTAAATACTTATATCATAAAACTACCGGATTGTAATAAAAACCCATCTGTTTCACTTACGTCCTTTAGGGAAGGAAATCTGCCATCATTACCTGGTCTGATCTATATGTGACACCAGACCCACAGCAATCTGGTTGACTCTTAACTGCCCTCTGTGGTTCAAGAAGCCAGTTCTCAAGGGCAATTATGGAAGGGCAATAAATGTCGGCCTTGCCAAATAAAAAAAAAAACAAACAATAATAGCCTGATTTCTCCTATCAGCTTCCGATGTTCCCTGACATATTTCCGCATTGCATCCACCCAGCCGATGCTTACCAATATTGTAATAAAGGCAAAAGTCCTCCCGTCCATTATTTTACCTTTTTATGTTGAAAGAGAGTAGACTGGCCACTAGAGCTTCCTAACATTAAAATAAGGTGGTTTTTAAGGCATATGGTGTACTTGCCTTCATTAGTCGAGGGATAGAATATAAGAGCATGGAGGTTATGATGGAGCTGTACAAAACGCTAGTTAGGCCACAGCTGGAATAATGTGTGCAGTTCTGGGCACCACACTATAGCAAGGGTGTGCTTGCTTTGGAGACAGTGCAGAGGAGTTTCGCCAGAATGTTACCTGGGCTGGTGTACTTCAGCTATGAAGAGAGACTGGAAAGGCTGGGGTTGTTTTTCTTAGTGCAGAGAAGGCTGACGGGGGACCTGATTGAGGTGAACAAAAATATGAGCGGTATAGATAGGGTAGATAGAAAGGAACTCGTCCCCTTAGTAGAGGGGTCAATAACCAGGGGGAATAGTTTCAAGGTAAGGGGCAGGAGGTTTAGAAGGGATTTAAGGAAAAGCTTTTTAACCCAGAGGGTGGTTTGAATCTGGAACTCACTGCCTGAAAGGGTGGTAGAGGGAGGAACCCTCATAACATTCAAGCAGCATCTAGGTGAGCACTTGAAACACCATAGCATACAAGACTACGGACCAAGTGCTGGAAAATAGGGCTAGATGGCCGGCGCGGACACTATGGGCCAAAGGGCCTCTTTCTGTGCTGTATAACTCTATGACTCTATGATATCTCATGTTCGTCTAAAGCTTCCGTCTGCTTACCAGATAATAATACGGACACAAAAAAGCACAAAAGAGCCCAGTCGAATCTGCAAATCCCTCTTCGCTAATATCTGTGGACTTGTATCAAAATTGGAAGCGCTGTGTAACAGACAAAACAAGCATTAGCCTCACATATTCATACTCAGAGCATCATACCTTTCAGCCAAAGTCCCATACACATCCATCGCCATGCTTGAGTATGTCCTTTCACACCACAAGGACAAATCCAACAGCGATAGCGATACAGTGGTTTACAATCGAGAGGGAGTGGACTTGTAATACTCAACATTGAATTTGCACCCCATGAATCTCACGGCATCAGGTCAAGCATGGGCAAAGAAATATCCTGCTGATCAGCAACTAGCGACATGCTTCAGCTGATGAATAAATACTCATCCATGTTGAACATGGGGACATAATTTCAATTACCAAGAGTGGCTTGGTAGCACTAGTACTGACCGAGCTGGCCGAGTCCATATTGAGTTAGCAGCCAGAACAATTTTGTGGCAGGTGGTGCGAAAACCAATACGAGGTAAAGTTCTACTCGATTGTGCGCTAAGTAATCTACCCGTCGCAGGTGCATCGGTCCATGGCATTATTGGTAGGAGTGAGCAAAGTACAGTCCATGTGGAGACGAAATCCCGTCTTCAAACTGAGGGCACTCTCCATCGTTTTGTTTGTCACTAACACCATGCTAAATGGGATAGATTCAGCATCGATCTAGCAGTTCAAAACTGACCTTCCACGAGGCGCAGTGGGCAATTAGCAGCAGCAGAATTATATTCCACCACAATATGAATCCTCATGGACCGGCATATAACTCATTCTACCATTATATACCAGCAAGGCGAGCAACCCGGTTTCAATGTGGATTGTAGAAGGCCGTGTGGATGCAGCATGAAGCATAGCTGAAAATGAGGTGCCAAATTGTTGAAGGTAACACACAGGACTTCACAGCGGGAGCAGCTTGCTATAGACAGAACTAACCGATGCCATAATCAATGGATCAAATATAAACTGTGCAGTCCTGCCTCATCCAGTCATGAATGGTACAACTAACGGAAGGAGGATGTTCCATGAAGAGCACCATCCTCAAAATTGATGGTGCCCAGCACGTGCGTGCAATAGATAAAGCTGATGCTTTTACAACCATCTTCAGCCAGAAGTGCCGAGTGGATGTTTCATCTCAGCCTCCTGCAGCAGTCCCCACCATCACAGAAGCCAGTCTTCAGCCAATTTGATTCACTCAACGTGATATCAAGAATTGTCTTAGCACCCAGGATACAGCAAAGTGTAGAGTCCCCAACAACACCCCGGCTGTCATGCTGAAGACCCGTGCTCCCGAACTACCTGCGTCTATAGAAAAATTGCTCCAGTACAGCTACGACAATGACATCTACCTGATAAATTGAATGAGTCCTCAGAGTGAATATGGGATTTTTTTCTCCTTCAGGGACTGGGCTATGGTGTTTCCGACCAATTCTGTCATGGACAGATGCATCTGCGAGAGGCTGATTGTTTAGAATGAGTTGGAGAAGGTTTTTCTATCGTACTGGTTCTTGCACCACCTGCCACAAACCCAGGTATGTTGTGTCCACAGAAATCAGGCCAAATGCAATCTGACCAATTACCGCTCCAGCAGCATATTTCCAATCATCAGCAAATTGTGGACAGGTTTCGTTGACAATGCTACCAAGTGAAACCTACTCACCAATAACCTGCTCAACGATGCTCAGCTGTGGTCCCTCCCGAACCATTCTGCTCCAGACATCATTACAGCCTTGGCCCAAAAACGGACACAAGAGCTGAATTCCAGATGTGAGGTGAGAGTGACTGACCTTCTGGCAGCAATTGACCGAGTGTGGCATCTAGAAGCCAATGGGAATCAGGGGGACAAGGCTCTACTTCCTGGAGTCACACCTAGTTCAAAACAAGATTGTTTTGATTGTTGGAGGCTAATATTCTCAGACCCAAGAACTCGCAGCTGGATTACATCAGGGTAGTGACCTAGCTCCCAGCATCTTCAGCTGTTTTCCCAATGGCCTTTCCTCCAACATAAAGTGAGATTTGGGGATGTTCGCTAATAATTGCATAGTTCAGTGCCATTAGCAATTCCTCAAATCTAACCACCTCCCTTGAGAGTCAATGCATTTCCATTGTCGAAGGCCCCTCCATGAACAACCTGAGGTCACCATTGAACAGAAAGATAACTTAACTGGACCAGCCACATAAATAATCTGGCTGCAAGGGGGATCACAGATTGGTTATTCAACAGCGAGTGTCTCACCTCCTGATGCTACTAAGCCTCTCCAACACCTACAAGGCACAAGTCATTAGTGCGCTGGAATACGTCCCACTGACCTGGATAAATGAAGCTAAAACAGCACTCAAGAAGGTCGACACCATCGAGGACATAAGGACAAAGCAACCCACTTCAGTGGCGCACCATCGACTACTTAAACATTCACACCTGCCACCAGCAGCGCAATTTGGCTGAATGTCTACCATCTACAAGATGCCCTGCATCAATCATCAAGTCTTATTCGACAGACCTTCCAAAAACCGCGACCTCTACCACATAGAAGAATAAGGCCAACAATGGAACACCACAACGTACAAATTCACCTCCAAGTGACATTGCGAGATGGAAATATATCACCATTCCTTATCTTCGCTGGGCCAATATCGTGGAACTCCCTACCTAAGGACACTGGTAGAAACTTCAGCAACAAAACTGCAGTGGTTCTAGAAGGAAGCTCAATGCGCCTTCTCAAGGTCAAGTAGGGATGGCAATAAATGCGGCATTGACAGCGACACCCACATCAAATGAATGAATGAACAAAAATGCATTTATGATAGAAAAGCTGCCTGAAATTATCTCATTTAGGAGAATATCTATTGTGCTGCTAAGTGTTGTTTTAACAATAGAGTGTGGCTGGTCATGAGGTTCGGTTGTGTGAACGGCTCTATGACTCGGGTTTACCTGATCAGATTTTTTATTTACAATTACCACACTCCAGGCAGATATTGATACAGCTGAAAGGAGCGTGAAGAATCTCAGGCCACCCAACGGCTGCAAGGGGAAATTTAATGTTCTGGCCCCGCAGTGAATAGAGATCCAAATGGTAAACGACAACACCGCTGCTTAAAGTGGGCTCATCGACTCGTTTCTTCAGCAGTTAATGCGTGAGTCCCAGGCAATGAAGGAGGTTGATTCAACCACACTGTTGGTAAAGACGAGGTTCTCTAAGATCTGTATGTTCTTATTCACACGTGGTCTAGAGTTATTTAGTAAACTGGCTATCGAAAGTGGATAACGTCCCAGCAGCCTATGCAATTACTCTTACACTAATCTCAACAGTTTAGAAGCACAGACAATTGCCCACTTTGAAGTTAATGCTCCGAATCGTTTGGTGCTGATTTCTAGCGAAGCACTGATCCTTTCAGCAGAGTCAGGCATGGTTAATATTTTGATGGGAGACCGCCTGGGAATACCAGGTGTAGTTGGCTTTTCGTGCTCACAGAGGCTACTCTCATGGAAGAAAATTCACGCTGCTTTCAATCACCAAACTCTTTGCATTTCTGTCTGTCTATCTGTCGCTCTCTATTCCCGTATATGTACTTCACATTTCCTTGCTGGTAGATGAAGGGAAGGTTCGAGGCACAATGCAATAAACAAGAGAAACAAATCAAAAACCTTTACCTAAGGAAACCAATCGCAATTCATGTCTACAGCCAAATGACGATGGGTGCCTGTACAACATTTCCTACTTAACATTGTTAAGTAACTCAAACCGTCAATGATGTGCTATTCAGTTGATGGATAACTCTGATTATTTGTGTTCACGGTTGCTAAGCGCTTATGTACCCAACTTTAACTTTAGGCTGCTTTTGGTTACCATGAAAGAGCGTTTAGTACATGGCGTGCGATCTGGATTCTTCCTTGATAGTTTTGCAAGAAAGTGTTAATTCAATCACTTTGCAGCTTAAGGAGTACCCAATCGAGGATTAGTAAATTATATTCCTTTGGATCCGAACTGGGTTAAGTGTAAGATAGTTCGGGAAATGAGTCAGACATCATTCATTCCTCGGCCTACACTGGGAGGAAACCCCCAGACTGTTCCTTACTAAGAAGGTAAGCGAGGAAAATAAGGATTCGTCTGATTCCTCAGCATATATCTGTCAAGATTCCAAAAGACAGCTTTCCAACAATGCATTTCCAGGCCTTGGGAAAATACTTGGATTTACAGAACAGGTGATTCCATGCGTTTGATGCTGTTTATGGGCCCTTGAAAACTACACAGGTAGATTCATTTGTTTGTACTTCAATAGAACGCAAATAACTGGATCGCCAGCTTGCGTTTTGTTAAATTAGGGACAGGCGCCAAAGACTATCCACTTAAAACTGTCAGGATAAATATGGAACTGAACAAATAATGTTAAATAATAGAATTATTATTCTTGCCTCCTAAACTGCAGTATATGTCGTGAGAGGATTACTGCTTTTAAAATTCTGTTTCTAATGTTCTTCGCTGCTTTCAGGATAACTTGCTAGCTATCTTCTTATAAAATCTTGATTGTCAAACTCGCGACATCGAAATGATTCAGTTTACGGTTGTGGACACAATGGTTCACAGTACTGGGACACGTCGCTATTCTTTCCGCGCAGGCTGTCAGATCAGCATACGCTGAGTTAAAAGTTCAACCAGCTTTCTGCTGAGCTTGGGTAGTAACTTGGGTAAGATGAGTTCAAAGCAAAGGATATCTTCACAGGAAAATAGGTACTAGAAGGTGCGAGAGTCGTTCAGCCATGTCTGAATGTGTCAACTTGAACTCCTGTGTGTTAGAGTAAAGAAATGGCTGGCGAGAGTTTTACTGCAGGAACTAGAAGAGTTAAATGCCTGGTTGTATAATATATGTTGTTATTATGTTGGCAAGTGTATGTGTCTTTGATGCACCATGATTTATGGGCGGCATGCATGGAATGTAACGAAAAACAGTAAAGAATGGTATGGGACTGTGAGTGAGTAAGTATTTTAACAGCTCACACTGGAAGTGCAGAGAATGCTCTCTCAACAGCAGCTCGCTCATTTTGGAATAGTGTAGTATTAAAAGACCTGAGCTCGCTCATACTGGGATAGTGGAATATGAAAAGACCTGAGTTCGCTCATACTGAGATAGTTTAATATGAAAAGACCTGAGCACGCTCATACTGGATAATGTAATATGAAAATACCTGAGCTCACTCATACTGGGATAGTGAAATATGAAAAGTCCTGCGCTCACTCATACTGGGATAGTGTAATATGAACATATTTGAGCTCGCTCATGCTGGGATAGTGTATTATGAATAGACCTGTGCACGCTCTGAAATGTCCTGAGCTCATTCAAACTGGGAGAGTGTAATATGAAAAGATCTGAGTTCGCTCACACCGGGATAGTGTAATATAAGTAAACCAGAGCGCGCTCATACAGGGATATTATAATATGAATTGACCTGACCTCACTCATACTGGGATAGTGCAATATGAAAAAATTCCAGCTCATTCAGACTGGGAGAGTTTAATATGAAAAGACCTGAGCTCGCACATACTGGCATAGTGTAATATGAAACGAACTGAGCTCACTCATATTGGCATAGTGTAATATGAAAAGACCTGAGCTCGCTCATACTGGGATAGTGTAACATGAAAAGACCAGAGCGCGCACAAACTTCAATAGTGTAATATGAAATGTCCTGAGCTCGCTCATACTGTATAGTGTAATATGAGAAGACATGAGCTCGCTAATACTGACATAGTGTAACATGAAATGACCTGAGCTCGCACAAAACTGGGATAGTATAATAGAAAAGACCTGATCTCAGTCATACTGCGAAAGTGGAACATGTAAAGACCGAGCTCGCATATATTGGGATGGTGTAACGTGTAATGACCTGAGCCCACTCATACTGGGATAGTGCAATATGAAAAGACCTGAGCCACTCATACAGGGATAGTTTAATATTAAAAGACCTGAGCTCGCTTATACTGGGATAGTTTAACATGAAAAGACCTGAGCTCGAACAAACTGAGATAGTGTAATATGAGATGACATCAGCTCGCTTATACTGGGATAGTTTAATTTGAGAAGACATGAGCTCGCTCATACTGGGATAGTGTAATATGAAAAGACCTGAGCACGCTCATACTGGGATAGCGTAATATGAAAGGAACTGAACTTCCTTATACAGGGTCAGTGCAAAATGAAAATACCTGTGCTCGCTCTTACTGGGAAAGTGTAACATGAAAAGACCTAAGCTTGCTCATGCATTCATTTTGTTATATGAAAAGTTCTGAACTCACTCATACAGGGATAGTGTAATATGAAAAGTTCTGAGCTCACTCATACTGGGATAGTATAACATAAAAATACCTGATCACGCTCAAAAATGGGATAGTATAATATGAAAAACCTGAGCTCCTTCATACTGGGATAATTGAATATGAGAAGACCTGAGCTCGCTCATACTGGGATATTGTAATATGAATAGACGTGATCTCACTCATACAGGGATAGTGTAATATGAAAACACCTGAGCTCACTCATACTGGAATAGTGTAGTATGAGAAGACCTGAGCTCGCTCACACTGCGATAGTGTAATATGAAAAGGACTGAGCTCATTCATACAGGGATATTGTATTTTGAAAAGACCTGAGCTCACACTTACTGTGATAGTGTAACATGAAATGACTGGAGCTCGCTCATACTGGGATAGGGTAATATAAAAAGACCGGAGCACGCTCATACAGGGATATTATAAAATGAATTGACCTGAGCCCACTCATACTGGGATAGTTGTAAGATTCGCAAAATGTCTACATTTCTCAAAAGGTTATTATTAATAAAAGGGACCCTGTGTGGACATTTATAAAAAGATGGCGTCCGCTCCTCGTGGCCAAAAGCCTGCAAGATTTTAAGCATGGATTCTGTGGCACATGCAGCTTTTGGGGAAATCGAAACCAAAGCTCCAGTTTCTGTGAAGAAAGACTTTTGTATTTGAAAAGCAGACAGGACTTTGAATTATGCATTAAGACAAATCACAGACAGGCCAAAACCAGTTAGGCCTATACTTGAGGCCATCAAGCTGATTGCATAAATAATCAGGAACAGCTTAAGGAAGCCATCGAGTCTGGACAGGCCCATTAATATGTATTAATAACAAAATAACTCGATAATCAGGCCAGTAGATGGGATAACCGGACATCTGAAAATGGTTAGTTTAGATTGCTACCATTATCTAAACAAGCCCACCAAGATTGGAACAAAGAACGAAACTGAATTGGTGCGCAGATAAGGGTTATCGTGTGGAGTATAACTGAAGGGCCCGGGTAGCAATCTCTCTCTCTTGCTTTCACTTGCTCTTGCCCTTGACTGTGCCCTCTGCTCTCGTTGCTCCGGCCTCTTGGGCTGCCACTCGTACTCATGCCTTGGCCATGTGCCAACTTCCCTGCAGGCACAACAGTGCCACCGACGACCGTCCGAGGGAGAAGAAGAGCAGAACACATCGTGACGAGACGACAATGGCAGCAGAGGGGAGAAGGTGTGTCAGAGTAGCAGAACCAGCACTGCGCCCCTGAAGACCACGTGGCGACGGGGTACCTAGGGGGACCAGAAATCAGACTTCAAAACTCGCACTCATTAACAGTCTGCTTTTACCTTTGGATTTGTGAGCATGTAATCTGGCCCCTCATAGCTTAATCTAGGTAGGTATAAGGGGTGGGATAAGGATAAGGGGATTCTTATGATAGTTTGTTTTCCCTCAATGTGCCGTGTGTTCCCCATTCCCTGTATATGTATATAGTTATTTTGTATTCCCTGGAATTTCATACTCGTAACTTCTCATAAGATTGTGTTAATTTCTATCTCAATAAAATCTTGGTTTTGCTTACATCCAAATCACCTCTCTACTCGAGTCTTTTCTGTGTTGCCGCCTGTACCTAAATCCGGTGTCTAGAACCCAGGGGCGTGGGAGCGATTCGAACCACTCACAAACAGTCAGGGGCATAACTGACTGGGCACACGCGCCAACCACACACCACCCCCTACAGAAATGACGACCGTGGCAGGACACTGGCAACAGTGTTGCAATACAGTAGACAATGGTTCAGATGAGCATACCATGATGGAGGAAATGATTTTTGATTATGTGTTTAGCAAGGTGAATATCACTAAGAAGTGGATCACCACTCTGTTAAAGGCTGGGCGTCTGGTAGATGCAGCAGCTAAGTGGACAGAGGGAAATAAACAAGATTTCCTTAGCAAAGGCAGTTTGGCTGATGTGTTTTAAAAAGCAGGTCCAGCTTTTGGACAGGCTCGTTGCAGCACAGGCAGTCGAGTTAAGGGAGTCAGCACTGGAGATCCAGGATAAGGCTCTTGCAGGGGAGAAGTTATTAGTAGTTTTGCAGCACGTTTAGTGGGAAAACGCAGGCCTAGTTGGACTACCTACGGTGCCAAGTCACCGAGGCCAAGGGAAACGAGTTAAGGTTGTGGGAGAAAAAAGCCCACTTGGCAAGGCAGATTAGGGAACAGGAAGAGAAATCACTGGAGGTAAAGGCAGCGTTCAAGCTAGCGAGCGAGCAGGGGTTTGAGGAGGCACACCACGGCCCGTGTACAGAGAGGATAGAAAATCGGAGCCGGGCCCTCGGGAAGGCAAAAGGCATGGTATGCCTCATAAGCCCAAAGGCAGGCCAGGCAGATGCTACGGGGAGCGAGTGGAGGACAGTTCCAACGTCACCGGTAGTGCCCAGGGACGACCTGGTTGAGAGAGAGGAGAACTCACGACCAACACCCGTAGCACCAAGTTTCAGCGAGGTTTGGCAACAAGGCGCGGTGGAGCCAGAGGTGGAGGTGGAGGTGGAGCAACCCCCACCAGAGAGGTTGAAGCAGGGACCAATATGCCCAGCACGGCATCGGAGGTTCGGCCCACCCGCCAATGGCAGCAATGAGGGACCCCTCCAAAACCAGTTCGTATTTCCCATTAACACCCAACAGCTTAGGGCTATGGTCAACAATATCCTGAGGCTCTCCGAAAAGGGTGACCCCTCGATCCACTTCAGGGAAGTAGAGAAGGCAGACAGCGTCAACGACTGCAATGACGCTGAGAAGGCCAAGATGCTGCTATTCTCCCTGGATAGTAGTCTCCTCCAATCCCTCTCTGACGAGTCTAACAGAGGGCAGAGCGGGTACGAGGAGCTTAGAGATGCGGTTCTGGAGGCCATGGGGATGAATGAGGGAAGCCGTTCTCCCGTGTGGAGAAGACGATCCAGCTCCCAGGGGAAACCCCGCAGGCTTTTGTGGACCGGCTGTGGCCGGTGTATGGGAGGGGCTGTCCGGGGACACTGGACCGAGCGTTCCTGAAAAGGGATCTCCTGGCCCATAGCCTCCATTGCCTGATGCCGAACAGCTTGCCACAGGTCCGGGCCAATGCAGAAGCCTGGTTCGACACCAAAAATCCCAAGACCACCGAACTTACGGTAATTAGGCAGATCACTCTGGCCTATAAAAACGGTAGGGGAGCCGATGCACACCCACCCAAGGGAAAGGTGCATGAGCTTTAACCCGGACCGGGCAGGAAAGAGTGGCACCAGGAAGGAAGTAAACCCTCAACACAAGAGCAATTGTTACGGGTGTGGGAAGGATGGTCACTGGCGGAAGGAGTGTAAAATCCTTGGAAGGATAACCAGGGAAAGCATCCCACAGCATTCCAAAGGGCGGGGGCAGGGATCCCTTCCGCAGAGGTCGAGTCACTGTTGGATACCATGAGGTTCTTATTGACTGGCCAATGGGAAGTAGCAGCCGCCACCAGAGCTCTCACCCCATCCATTCCATCCAACCCACAGCCGTGACTAGAGCCAGCGCAGCCTGTTTACCTATGTTCTCTCCAGTATAATGAGTGGAAAAGACCCCTTTTGGAGATGCAGGTGGAGAAGGTGACGAAAACCTATCTGTTAGACACGAGGGCATCATGCACCGTGGTCCACTCAGATAACCGCACCACCTCGCCTCTCTCTAACGGGGTCCCTTACAGTCTATCGGGGTTCATGGGTAGGGAACAGGCTGGCCCGTTTTCCATCCCGCCCGCCATTAGGTTGGGACCGCTCCACTCCAAATGGAACTGTGTCCAGATGAAATGGGAAGTGGAGGATGGAAGAGGGGTCCTGGGGTCCGACTTTATTATAGGCCACGGGATTCTAGTAGATTTGAGGAATCACTGCCTTTGGGGGGCAGGGAAAGTAAAGAATGGTGACATCATAGTAATCCCAGGAAAGGAAGGGAATGGACTCTCTGCACCATGAAGCCCAAAGAGGATTATAACCTCGGGCTCATGGTCAGCAACACCCCACCATAGTTCCAGACGTTTGTGCAGGCCCACCTGGCCACATTTGCCACTCATAAACACGACTGCAGGAGGGTCACAGGGTTTTAGTTCAGCGTACATGGGGATCCCATGGATCGACCACAGAAACAGGATAACTTCCCCAGGGAAGCAGAGCCAGACATGGAAGCAGCCATGTCCTCGTTAGTGAAGCAGGGAGTGCTGAGACCGATAGCTACCCACGTGAATTCTCCGTTATGGCCGGTCAGAAAGCCTGACAATTCCTGGAGGCCCACTGTGGATTATCGAGTGCTCAATAGTAACATCCCAGCCTGTGCACCCAGAGTAGCAGCAGTTGCCGACCTGATAGCGAGTGTTCCAGCATCTGCGCCCACTTTCACGGTGCTGGATATTTCCAATGGGTTTTGGTCCATCCCTTTAAGAAGAGAGAACCAGTACAAGTTTGCCTTTATGTTTAAAGGGCAACAGCGCTCGTGGAACTGCTTGCTGCAGTTCTTCCACAACAGCCCCAGCATTTTCCATCAGTGCATGGCAAACAGTTTAAAGGATTTTAGCCAGCCCAGGCAGTTGGTCCAATATGTGGATGACCTGCTCCTGTTCACTGATTCGAAAGAGGAGCATGGCCCACTATTGGCCGAACTGATGGAGATACTAGGGCAGAATGGTTTCAAGTTGAACCCCAAGCAAGCGCAGATCGGCCAGCAGGAGGTGAAATTCCTTGGCCTGACCGTGCACGCTGGCGATAGGGCCATAGATAAGGCTAGGAGGGAGGTGGTACAAGAACTACTGGCCCCCAACACAGTAGCGGGTGTGAGGTCATTTTTGGGGCTATCCGGGTACTGTAGAGACTTCATTGAGTAATATGCAGCCACCGCAGCCCCTCTGCTCCGACTCCTATACAAGGGAGTGGAGTGGCTTTGGGACGAGGGTTGTCAGGCAGCATTTGTCAGGCTCAAGAAAGACTTGCAGGCCGCACCAACTCTAGGGGCTATAGATGGGGGGAAAGAGTTTTTCCTGGAGGTAGCAGCTAGCGGGGACAGCCTGAGTGCTGTGCTGCTCCAAGAGCGGCACGGTCGCCCAAGCCGGTGGTCTACTCCTCCAGGATACTCACAGATGTGGAAAGGAGCTATCCAACTGTGAGTGGCAAATTTTGGCCACAAACTGGGCTGTGAAAAAATCATTGATCTTCAGAGGCACCTCTCCCATCACCCTCCTCACCCATCGGATACCCACCCAGATGCTTCTAGACGTGAGGATTAAGGATGGAACAGTGAGCAGTGCCCGCTCGACCTTGATCCTCTCACAGATGGATCTGAAGGTGAAGGGTCTCTGTGAGCCAAAGCTCGCAGCCAGCCTGGTATATCCTGGAACAGTCCACCGGTGTTCCATTGAAGGGGTTTGGGAAGTGAACATTGGTTTACGGCCCGGGATACATCCCACAGGCCGCGAGATCTATGTAGATGGTTCCAGCACGGTATCTGCTGGCGAGCGTCTCATGGGGTGTGGAGTTTATGACCCAGCGGCGAACATTTCCCTGGCGATTAAGCTCCCCAGCACCATGAGCGCCCAGGAGGCTGAACTGTCCGCGGTGGTGTACGTTGCTACACACCCAGAAATCTTCCCCACCCCCTACACGATTTGCTCGGACAGCATGTTCACGTGCAAATCATGTACAGAGCACCTGGCCATCTGGTCGCGCCACGGATACACCTCCACTGACAGGAGAACCCTCACAGTAAATCCCCTGCTGGAAAAGATCCTGGCAGCAGTGGGGGAGGAAGGGGAGGTTTTCATTCACAAGGTGATAGCCCATTCCTCCACAGAACCCTGCAGCCAAGGCAACCAGCAGGCTGGCTTGCTCACCAAGGAGGGTGCCCGCACAGGCACTTTCTGGGACCCATTTGGGTCCAGACCCATGGCGGCGGTCAGAGGTAGGGACGGGAGCCAAGGGAGTCTAGGGTTAGATTTAGCCCCGTACCTAAAGTCGATCCAAGCCCATGACCCCGTCCTAAAAGTTGTCCTCAGTGCAGTCGCTGAGGGAAAGGGAGCAGAAGGTGCGTACAGCACTGTGACCCACTCCGTTAAAGATGGTATGCTGTTCCGGGGGGAACAGTTAGTTGTGCCGCAGCAGCACCGGAGGGAATTCCTTCAGGAGTGGGACACCCCGGGCCGGAGACCACCTGGTAACGGGTGGAACAGGCGAGATGATGACCGGGACTCAGGGACGATGTCCGCAAGTTCTGTGCAGGCTGTCTTGTGTGCGCTGTGAATAACCCCGACCCCCACAAAAGGATGGTACCCATGTACCACGTCAGGAGGGTAAATTGGACCAAGGCAGTCGATACAGGTCGACTACATCGGTCACCAGCCCACAACCCAGGGAGGCTATAAATACTGCCTAGTCCTGGTGGAAGTGTTTACCAAATGGGTAGAGGCCTTTCCCTGCAGAACGGTCACAGCTCTGTGTACTGCCAGGATCCTGGTCCGTGAAGTGTTCTCGTGGTGGGAACTACCAAAGTTCGTGGAGTGCGACCAAGGGAGTCACTTCACCGGACAGGTGATGCAGAACACTCTTATGCTGTTGGGCATCGAGGGGAAATGACACGTGGCCCACAACCCACCGTCATCAGGGACTGTGGAACATATGAATTGGACCCTCAAAGAAAAGTTAAGAAAGGAGACGGTGGGTCGCCCCATAAATGGGTCAAAGTCCTACTTCTGGTTTTGATGGGGGTCCAGGCCAGCCAGTCAAAAACCACGGGGTACTCCCCATACCAGCTAATGACTGGCAGGGTTATGTGGACCCCCACCCATGTACTAGCCCCGGTGCCCAGCGAGGGTCAGCTCTGAGAGGTAAACCAGGACAGATTCACCCGAAAACTCTTTGAGCACGTGAAGCAGGTCCATGAGCAGGCGGCTGGGCACATGGGAGAGCAGCATCGGAGTAACCAGTTGCTGCTCGAACCGAGAAAGCACCACGAGTGGGAGATAGGAGATCCGGTCCTGGTGAGCAACTATGCCCGCGTAGGAAGTTTGGAACCATTGTACATGGGGCCCTACAGTATTGTAGATAAAGCCAGCCCCATGGTATACGCCGTGAAGATGCCCCGGCGTACAAAATGGTTCCGTATCAAGCAGTGTAAGCTGTTTACACATGAAATGGGAAAATAGCCAGTTGGGTAAGGTCTGAGGATAAAGATCCACAGGCTGCAGCAGGAGCGAGTTCACAGACTGCACAGGCAGGCGCTGTGGCTTGATTGAAGGGAGGGGCCATCCCGCCCATCGATTGGGACACTCCCCCACTCTTCTGGGATCCAGACGAGGGGGAGGGAACCTGAGGTCAAAAACCCTGCCCCGGATCCAGCCATTGGACCTGGGGGCGGAGACTCTCAGCTCGCAGTAGCAGGCTGCGAAGAGTTACCTTCCGCGAGCCCAGTTTCGGGAGAGGTCAAGCCAGAGTGAGCAGCTGTTTGTGTTAAAGGCCCATCGACCAAGAATGCCCCGCCCGCCAAATTCCCTCGAGGGTCCCATGGACGCCCCAGCCGAGAAAGCCATGGTCAGTTTCCAAGGGCGGCCCCTCGAGTCAGGGAGAGGTCCAAGGACAGAGGTCCCCAGTCAGCAGCCATGGGCTGCGAGGGACAAACATTGAAGGGCAGTGCGGTCACGCCGGGGGTAGTGGTGAGCCGCTGTCATAAACAGGGATTAGCCTGGCCCCCCGGAGATGGGCGGCGGATGTATATAGTTTAGGTAATTTAAGTTTTTGGTTATTGGTTATTGTTAAGTTTAAGTATTTAGCTTAAGTTTGGGTGTTTCATTTTAAGTTAAATAAGGTGATGGGTAGTTTTAAGGAAATAATCTGCTAAGAGTGTTTCTACTTGGGTCGATGTCGCTGGACCCGACCATGCTTCAACAAGCCAGATAATCTCTTGGGGACCTGGATGCATGTTTATAAATCTTTTTGCAGAAAGACTTTCAGGATGGAGGGGATCGTGATCCTACTCATCCTGATTGGGACGGGCGTTGGGAGGTGAGGCGACGTTCAGTATTCCCACATCTATGGGTGCTCGGGAGACAGGGTGCCTATAGCGAATGATGGAGCGGTGAATGGGATGGGGAGGAGACTGCCATCTACGTCCATGAGGGAAGGTGGCCAGGGTGGCTGGGGTCCAATTATTCTCAGTCTCCAGCCAAACCAGATTCACGTATGGGAAGGCCTCTCTCCTGTGCCCCAGGGTACAGTTGGTTACCACGAGGGTCAGCGTCACCCTTGGAAAGCGAATATGTTTCTTGTGTAAATGACACATTCATCTGGATAGGTACTAGTGGCTCAGAAACCTGAGCAAAGACATGAGGAATCCCGAAGTTGAGTGGGAACGGTTGGGGAACAACACCCACTGGACGATTACAGGGACTCATGGAGGATTAAGTGTGTGTTGGGACAAGTGGTGGGACCAGGACCAAGGGATTTCTATCTGTATGTGGGGGTCAGAGAAGGTCTGCCCTGCAGGCATATCCATCGTTTTCCACTGGCAGTGGCACGACGCTGGGGAGGGGATGAAGTGGGATGCCAGCTGGAAGGTTTGCGCAGTCCCATTCTCCCTGATCCCAGCCAATGCCACTGAGCTTGTATCCCGCCCCCGTAAGACGCTGCCCACGGCGCAGGTGGCGAGGATACACAGGGAAGGTTGCCCCACCACCACCAAGGGACCAGGGAATGGGTTGGTACTAGTCCCCACAGATCAGCTGCTGTACCAAGGGGTACACTACACGGTAGCCTCCATGATTTTAAATCTCACCGAGGTACATTTACCGGAATGGTGTCAAAAAGAAGCAGATCAGCTATACCAGGCCCGAGTAAAGGGCATGTTCAAGAAGATTTACGAGTGCGATTTCACCCACGTGGCCAAAACCGAACTGTACACCACACCGAGAATTTTTGGGTAATGCAGGGAGACAAAGAACGGGTGTATGGAATGTTGTTTTTACTGCATTTAATACTGGGTCCTCTGTCATCAACAGTTTAGATGGCATACAGCTGCAGACCCAGATAAACGGTTTAAAAACACAGTTAAAGAAAATATTACTGGATGAGAACAAGGTAGTGAGCTCGGAGTTGCATGAGGACAAGGCCATGACGGTCCATTTAAAGGAAATCATAGCCGAGTTGGGGAAGCACGCAAATATGACAAATGCTGTCATAAGGGAGGACAGAAATGCTTCTGACCAGGCTGCGCAGAATGAGGTGTGCATGCTACATGGGCGTGGTTGCTGGGTGAGGGCTGCATTAATCTGGAGGATTTAAAACAGGGTTTAGCCCCCTCCTGGATTAGCAACAAGCACCTCGCAGCCCTCCACCCGTTTGAGAATGCATTGAGCCCGTGTCAACTCCGGCTAGCTTCCGAGGCCTACCCAGTAACTGTGGATTTTGGGCGGTCCAACCACAGAATCATGGGAGTAGTAGTTAGGATGCTGGTCATGGGTAGGACAGCCCGACCCTCGCCGGTATACAGGTTTGAGAACATTGGAGTCATTCAAGGGGTGCACACATTCGTTTCACAGCGGTGCCGCCTTACATCATTAAGTGGGAGCAAGCTATGACTGGTACTGACCTCTCAGGGTGCCGGAGCCGTGGAGCACACATAATCCTGTGCCCCCAGCACTTGAAAGCCTATTCAAAACCACAGTGTGGGTTCAGAGATGCTGGCGCAAAGCCTATAAATTGTACCATGGAGGCAATGGCACAGGCCATGTTCCCCCGCAGGTAGCATACATAGGAGGTGGGACATATTGTATCACCACTGGTGTGTTCCACTACCAGCATGGACAGCATAGCTGGTGTCCGGTTAGTGACAGCAGTTTCTGTTTTAAAGCCGAGGCAAAGGTTCAAGTGGCCCAGGAGCGAATTGTCCCCATTCCTGAACCCTCCACTGTTCACCTCACTGTGAAGGAGAATTTTACGAATTCGCAAAAGTACGTAGCACAATTCGGCTATGAAATTCTTCCTCTCCCGGAACATCTTACCAAAATACTCAAAGCCGTTATAGTTTCACAGAAACATTTTTACACTCTAGAGCAGAAAACAGTAGAGATAGGGATTAAGATATTGGAGATCGTAATTCCACCCTGGTGGGAGATTTTCAATAACATAAAGTCCCTTCGTGGATCAGACTGGCTTCCCACATTCTCGTGGTTTGCCAGTTCGGTTTAGTGTTGTATCTAGTTTGCATTCAACATAAGGGAAAATGTCAGTTGTTAGAATTCCGTAACCAGAAGATCTGGAAGGAACATAATTTAAAAGTGGAGGGAGAGATGCCCGTTTAAATCTTTTTCCTTGTATTTTGATTAAAGGTTTTTTTCTGTTTGTTGTTTTTAATAAAGGATTTTCTTTTTTTTTAGGCGAAACATTTAATAAAGATGTATGTGTACCAAGTGGTGCAGGGGTATAAGACCCCTCTGTGCTTGGATGTGTGTAAAGTTTGTAATTTATCCTATGTATGCTTATGCACAATACATTTTCGCGGAATGTGAAGTGCATGTGTCGTGGGTGCATTCGATATGTAATTACAGGAGGAGGTTGACAATGGAGGGTCAGAAAATTTCGCTCACCTTGTAAGAATGATACTTCAAGCAAGCATTAGTATCATGGGGGGAGTGTAAGATTTGCAAAATTTCTACATTTCCCAAAAGGTTATCTATCTATCTATATATACAAAAGGATACATCTGTCTGTCACTCCATCTGTCTGTCTGTCTGCCTGTCTGTCTGTCTGTATTCTATAAACTCGAAAGTTATCGAGTGTACCTACACGTGTGTTACATCGAAAGTAAGCTTACGATTCCAGAACTGTCATAAGAATATTTACGTTTTGGCGAGACAAAAATTGCGCCCGCGGTATCCAAAAAAATTTCAACATTCCGCTCATTATCTGCTCATTAGCATCGAGTGACGTCGAGGTCGACCAATCGTATGGTTGAGCGACCCGACGGTCGACCAATCGCTGCGTGGCGGGGGCGGGTTCTTGGCACTTGCGGGCGAGCCCTCCTAGAGTCGAGTGACGGGACGATTGACCAATCCTACGCTTCGGTGACCTGATGGTCGACCAATTGGTGCCTGTGTGGGCGGGACTTATCCTTCTGAAACGAGGTGAGTCGCCGCCATCTTGATTCCAAACTTTTCATTTATTTTCCCGCTTTCTGCGTCATTAAAACAAAGTTGCTTTTAAAACACATATTGTTTTTAAAAAAAGTTAATAACTTTCTAAATCTTTTATCGAATCTCATTAATTTTCCTACCTTTCCCCAATTTAGCAGGTAGGCCTCGATGCCTGGCCGTCTGTTGCCAGCCATGCTGGACCCTAGGCAATTGTTTTGTGGCAAGCTCCTCCCACCCCTCACCCCCCACCCCCACCCGCTGGGCCCAATTCCGAACCAGCTGCCAGCCATCTTGGTAAAGGTTGGCTGGGCTCACTGCAACCTCCTCGCGCATCATTCGGGGGGGCGGGGCTCGGGAGTGGAGGGGGAGCTGAGAGGGTTACCCCGGCAACCGGGCTCGCCAGCCGCAATCGGCCGCTCAGGCTCAGTCCCGGAGATCGGGAGGCGGAGAGGGGAGGAGGGTTACCAAGGCAACCGGGCCCGGCCCGCCGCAATCGGCCGTCTCAGGCCCGGTCTCGGGAGGGCGGGGCTCGGGCTCACAGGGGCACTGTGCTCGGCATGTCAGTGTGTGGGGCGGCACGGAGCTCAGCAGAGCCTTTGCCTGCAGTGGGGAGAGAGTCTGCTGGCTCCACCACTCCCTTTCTACCCCCCTACTTCCCCCACCTCCTCCACCCCTCCCCTCTCCTCCACCCCTCCCCTCTCCTCCACCCCTCCCCTCTCCCCCACCCCTCCCCTCTCCACCACCCCTCCCCTCTCCCCCACCTCTCCTCTCCCACTCCCCGCCTCCCCTCCCCTTCTCTCTGTCCCCTCCCCCTCCCCCCCTTCCTCCCCCCCTCCCCCTCCCCTTCCCAAGCCCTCCCCTCCCCCCTCCCCCTCCACTTACTATCCCCCTCCCCTCCCCTACACTCCTCCTACCCCTCCCCCTCCCCCTCCCCTTCCCCCTCCCCTTCCCCCCTCCACCCCCTCCCCTTCCCCCCTCCTCCTCCCCTCCCCCTCCCCTTCCGCTTCCCCCCATTCGCGCTCTCTCTCCCCTTCCCCTTTCCCCCCTGCCCCCCTCCTTCACCCCCCTTCCCCCATCCTCCCCCTTCCCCTTCCCCCCCATTCCTCCCTCCTTCCCACCCCCACCTTCCCCCTCCTTCCCCCCTCTTCCCCCCTCCTTCCCCCGTCCTCCTTCCCCCTTCCTTCCCCCCATCCTTCCCCCCTCCTTCCCCCCTTCCCATTCGCTCTCTCTCTTCCCCCCCAGTCGCTCTCTCTCTTCCCCCCAGTCGCTCTCTCTCTTCCCCCCCAGTCGTTCTCTCTCTTCCCCCCCAATCGCTCTCTCTCTTCCCCCCCAGTCGCTCTCTCTCTTCCCCCCCAGTCGCTCTCTGTCTTCCCCCGCAGTCGCTCTCTCTCTTCCCCCCCAGTCCCTCTCTCGCTTCCCCCTAAGTCGCTCTCTCTCTTCCCCCCCAGTCGCTCTCTCTCTTCCAACAGCAATATGCCCTCAAAAAAGCCGCGGCACCGCTGGGCACTCCAGCTAGTCTATATATATAAAATAGCTCTTCTGTCTGTCCTTCTGTCTGTCTGTCTGTCCGCTATACACTCAAAGTTATAGAGTGTACCTACACATGCGTTATTTCAAAAGAAAGATTACGATTCTGGAATGGTCATAAGCATATTTACTTTTGGTCAGACAAAAATTGTGCCGACGGTATACAAAAAACGTTCAAATTTCCGCTCATTATCCGCTCATTAGCATCAAGTATCATCAAGGTTGACCAATTGTACAGTCGAGCGACGCGACGGTTGAACAATTGCTGCGTCACGGGGGCGGGTTCATTGCGCGTGCGGGCGGGCCATCCTAGAGTGGAGTGACGTGACGATTGACCAATCCTACAGCTCAGTGACCTGACAGTTGACCAATCGGTGCGTGTGTGGGCGGGTCTAATCTTCCTGAGCTGAGGTGAATGGTCGCCATCTTGATTGCCAACTCTTCATTTATTTTTCCCACTTTCTGCGTGTTTCTTTTCAAATCTACATTTCCAGCAAAAAAAAAGTTGCTTTTAAAACACAAATTGTGTTTGAAAAAGTTAATTAATTTGTAATTATTTTCTCTAACCTCATAAATTTTCCTACCTTTCACCGTTTTTGCAGACCTCGAAGCCTCGGCCTCTGATCCCCAGCCATACCCGAGCTAGGCACCTCCTGTCCCGCTCATAAAGCGGACCGCGATCTCCGCCATCTTTCTAAAGTCTGGCGGCGTGGGACTGAAGCGAGCATAGCCATTGCCGCCATCTTAGTAAAGGTGGGCGGGGCGGGAGTCAGCGCGCGCGTCAACGTCGGCCCGGTGTGCGCGCATCAACGTTGGCCCGGAGCGCGATCTGAGTCCGGCCAGTCCTCACAAGCTCGGTCGCGCACCGGCCGGCTCTGAGGCGCTGATGAGCAGCGGCGTCTCTCTCTGTCTCTTCCCTGCACAGCACGCAGGCCCAGACACAACCGGCGGTCTTGAAACCAGCTCGGGCGGGGGGCCGGTGCTTGAGATGGCGGGGCTCGGGAGGGCGGGAAGGGGGGGTTGGGTTACCACAGCAACCGGGCCTGGCCCTCTCTCACAATCTCAAACCGGCTCACGCACGTTCCCGGGGCTAGGCTCCAAGCACAATCGGTGGTCTTGAAGCCGGCTCGGTCGGGGGGCCAGGGCTCGGGAGGGTGGGGCTCGGGAGGGTGGAGTGTGGGGCTCGCGAGGGCGGCAAGGGGGGGAAGAGTTACACCGGCAACCGGGCCCGCCATCTCTCACAGCCTCAAGCGGCTCAAGCCCGTTCCTGGGGCTTGGATCCAATTGCAGCCGCCGGCCACTTGCCCTCTCTCTCACCTTCCCTGTGCCGCTCTCTCCTCCCCCTCCCCTCTCCCCTCTCCCCTCTACCCCCTCCCCCTCTCCCCTCCCCCTCCCTCCCCACTCCCTCTCCCTCTCCCCCCTCCCTCCCCCCTCTTCCCCCCTCTCCTCTCGACTCTTCCCCTCTCTCTGCCCCCTGCCTCACCCTTTCTCTCTCCCCCTCTCTCTCCCCCCGCCTCATCCTCTCTCTCTCCCCTCTCTCTCTGCCCCCTCCTCACCCCTCTCTCCCCCTCTCTCTCTCCCCCTCTCTCTCTGCCCCCTCCCTCCCCCTCATTCTCTGCCCCCACCCTCCCCAACTCTCTCTCCCCTCTCTCTCTGCCCCCTCCCTCCCCCTCTCTCTCTCTCCCCCTCTATCTCTCTCCCCCCTCTCTCTCTCTCCCGCTCTATCTCTCTCCCTCGGTCTCTCTCTCCCCCCAGTCTCTCTCTCTCTCTCTGCCCCCAGTCTCTCTCTCTCTTCTCCCCCCGGTCTCTCTCTCTCTCCCCCAGTCTCTCACTCTCTCCCCCAGTCTCTCACTCTCTCTCTCTCTCTCTCCCCCAGTCCCTCTCTCTCCCCCAGTCTCTCTCTATCTCTTCCCCAGTCTCTCTCTCTCTCTCTCCCCATTCTCTCTCTCTATCTCCCCCCGTCTCTCTCTCGCTCTCCCCCCAATCTCTCTCTGTCTCTCTTCTACCCACAGTCTCTCTCTCTCTTCTCCCCCCATTCTCTCTCTCCCCCAGTCTCCCTCACTCTCTCTCCCACGCAGTCTCTCTCTCTCTCTCCCCCAGTCTCTCTCTCTCTCACTCCCCCAGTCACTCTCTCTCTCCCCCCAGTCTCTCTCTCTCTCTCCCCCAGTTTCTCTCTCTCTCTTCTCCTCCCAATCTCTCTCTCTCTCTTCTCCCCAGTCTCTCGCTCTCTCTCTTCCACCAGTCGCTCTCCCTCTTCCCCCAGTCGCCCTCTCGCTTCCCCCCAGTCACTCTCTCTCTTCCCCCCAGTCGCTCTCTCTCTACCCTCCAGTCACTCTATCTCTTCCCCCAGTCGCTCTCTCACTTCCCCCCAGTCGCTCTCTCTCTTCCCCAGTCGCTCTCTCTCTTCCCCCCGTCGCACTCTCTCTTCCCCCCAGTCGCTCTCTAACTTCCCCCCAGTCGCTCTCTCTCTTCCCCTCAGTCGCTCTCTCTCTTCCCCCCAGTCACTCTCTCTCTTCCCCCCAGTCGCTCTCTCTCTTCCCCCTAGTCGCTTTCTCTCTTCCCCCCAGTCGCTCTCTCTCTCCCTTCCAACAACAACATGCCCTCAAAAATCCCTCGGCACCGCCGGGCACTTCAGCCAGTCAATTATATAATGAACCGGTTGATCTGTCTGTCTGTCTTCTATACACTCAAAAGTTATAGAGCGTACCTACACATATGTTATATCAAAAGAAAGGTTATGATTCTGGAAGTGTCATCCGCATATTTACTGCTTGGTCAGACGAAAATTCTTCCAACAGTACACAAAAAAGTTTCAAGAAACGGCAAAATTCCGCTCATTAGCGTTGCGTGACATGATGGTTCACCAATCGTGCAGCGGATAGGGTTGAGTGACGTGATGATTGACCAAGCGTGCAGGGGATAGCATTGAGTGACGTGTTGGTTGACCAAACTGTGCATCACGGGGGTGATTCATTGTGTGTGTGGGCGAGCCATCCTACAGGGGATAGCATTGAGTGATGTGATGGTTGAGCAATCCTACAGTTGAGTTAGCTGATGGTTGACCAATCGGTGCATCAAGGGGGGTGCTTCATTGCCTGTGCGGGCGGGCCTAATCCTTCTGAGCTGAGATGAGTGGCCGCCATCTTGATTCTTAACTATTGATTTATTTTTCCCACTTTCTGTGTGTTTATCTTGAAAAATAGTTTAGCAGCAAAAAAAAAGTTGGTTTTAAAAGTTGTTTTTAAAAGAAAATAAAATCCTTTTGCAAAGGGGACGCGGGCTTTCCTCCCCTTCGGCAGTGGATGAG